>NW_026990889.1:0-35387 GCF_036250125.1 Pseudopipra pipra
TCACCAGGAAAAAAGTCTGGAAGTTTTGAGGTGCAGTTGTTGGGGCAGCCTGGGCACTTCTTGGGCAGGAATTATTTTCTGTGGAGGAAACTTTTGTCGGGCAGGAATCAACATTCACATTCCATTTTCCAGGAGGTGGGACTGGCCATTGCAGCGCAGGGCTGAAAAAAGGGAACAGCAGCTCTTTCCACCAGGATAAAAAGTCTGGAACCTTTGGCTTCAGGTGCAGTTATTGGGGCAGCCTGGGCACTTCTTGGGCAGCAAAGATCTTTCTGTGGTGGCACCTTTTGTCTGCCAGGAATCTTCATTTGGATTCAAATTTCCAGGAGGTGGGACCCGCCATTCCAGAGCAGGGCAGAAAAAAGGCAACAGCAGCTCTTTCCACCAGGAAAAAAGTCTGGAAGTTTTGATGTGCAGTTGTTGGGGCAGCCTGGGAACTTCTTGGGCAGGAACAGTTTTCTGTGCTGGCACCTTTTGTCTTTCACAAATCTTCATTTACATTCCATTTTCTGCAGGTGGGACCGGCCATTGCAGCGCAGGGCTGAAAAAAAGGGAACAGCAGCTCTTTCCCTGAGGAAAAAAAGTCTGGAACTTTTGGCTTTGAGGTGTAGTTGGTGTAGCCTGGGCACTTCTTGGGCAGCAAGACTTTTCTGTGGTGGCACCTTTTGTCTGGCAGATATCTTCATTTATATCTAATTTTCCAGGATGGTGCGACCGGCCATTGCAAAGCAGGGCTGAAAAAAAGGGAACAGCAGCTCTTTCCACCAGAAAAAAAGTCTGGAAGCTTTGGATTCAGGTGTATTTGGTGCAGCCCGGGCACTTCTTGGGCAGCAAGAACTTTCTGTGGCGGCACCTTTTGTCTGGCAAGATCTTCATTTATATACAATTTTCCAGGACGGTGGGACCCGCCATTGCAGAGCAGGTCTGAAAAAAGGGAACAGCAGCTCTTTCCACCAGGAAAAAAACTCTGGAACCTTTGGCTTTGAGGTGCAGTTGTTAGGGCAGCCTGGGCACTTCTTGGGCAACCAGAGTTTTCTGTGGTGGCACCTTTTGTCTGGCAGCAATCTTCATTTACATTCCATTTTCCAGGAGGTGGGACCGGCCATTGCAGAGCAGCGCTGAAAAAAGGGAACAGCTGCTCTTTCTACCAGGAAACAAAGTCTGGATCTGTTGGCTTCAGCTGAAGTTGATGGGGCAGCCTGGGTACTTCTTGGGCAGCAAAGACCTTTCTGTGGTGGCAACTTTTGTCTCGCAGGAATCTTCATTTGGAGTAAGTTTTCCAGGAGATGGGACCGGCCATTGCAGAGCAGGGCAGAAAAAAGGGAACAGCACCTCTTTCCACCAGGAAAAAAGTCTGGAAGTTTTGGCTTCAGGCTCAGTTCTTGGGGCAGCCTGGGCACTTCTTGGGCAGCAAGACCTTTCTGTGGTGGCACCTTTTGTGTGTCAGGAATCTTCATCTACATTACATTAACCATGAAGTGGGATCAGCCATTGCAGAGCAGAGCAGAAAAAAAGGGAACAGCAGCTCTTTCGACCTGGAAAAAAGGTCTCGATCTTTTGGCTTCAGGTGCAGTTATTGGGGCAGCCTGGGCACTTCTTGGGCAGCAAGAGTTTTCTTTGGTGGCACCTTTTGTCTGGCAGGAATCTTCATTTGCATTCAATTTTTCAGGAGGTGGGACCGGCCATTGCAGCGCAGGGCTGAAAAAAGGAAACAGCATCTCTTGCCACCAGGAAAAAAAGTCTGGGTCCTTTGGCTTTGAGGTGCAGTTGTTACGGTAGCCTGGGCACTTCTTGGGCAGCAAGAGTTTTCTTTGATGGCACTATTTCTCTGGCAGAAATCTTTAGTTGGATTCAATTGCCCTGGAGATGGGACCAGCCATTGCAGCGCAGGGCTGAAAAAAGGGAACAGCATCGCTTGCCACCGGAAAAAAAAAAACTGGAACCTTTCGTTTTTAGGTGCAGTTATTGGGGCAGCCTGGGCAATTCTTGGGCAGCAAAGAGTTTGCTGTGGTGGCACCTTTGGTCTGGCAGGAATCTTCATTTGGATTCAATTTTTCAGGAGGTGGGACAAGTCGTTGTAGCACAGTGCTGAAAAAAGGGAACAGCAGCTCTTTCCACCAGGAAAAAAGTCTGGAACCTTTGGCTTCAGGTGTACTTGGTGCAGCCTGGGCACTTCTTGGGCAGCAAGAGTTTTCTTTGGTGGTACCTTTTGTCTGGCAGGAATCTTCATTTGGATTCAATTTTTCAGGATGTGGGACCGCCAATTGCAGCGCAGGGTTGAAAAGGAGAGAACAGAAGCTCTTTCCACCAGGAAAAAAACCTGGAAGTTCTGAGGTGCAGTTGTTGGTGCAACCTGGGTACTTCTTGGGCAGCAGGACCTTTCTGTGGTGGCACCTTTTGTCTGGCAGGAATCTTCAGTTGGATTCAATTTTTCAGGAGGTGGGACAAGCCGTTGTAGCACAGTGCTGAAAAAAGGGAACAGCAGCTCTTTCCACCAGGAAAAAAACTCTGGAAGTTTTGGCTTCAGGTGTACTTCGTGCAGCCTGGGCACTTCTTGGGCAGCAAGACCTTTCTGTGGTGGCACCTTTTGTCTGGCAGGAATCTTCAGTTGGATTCAATTTTTCAGGAGGTGGGACCGGCCATTGCAGCGCAGGGCTGAAAAAAGGGAACAGCAGCTCTTTCCACCAGGAAAAAAACTCTGGAACCTTTGGCTTTGAGGTGCAGTTGTTGGGGCAGCCTGGGCACTTCTTGGGCAGCAAGACCTTCCTGTGGTGGCACCTTTTGTCTGGCAGGAATCTTCATTTACATTCCATTATCCAGGAGGTGGGACCGGACAATGCAGCGCAGGGCAGAAAAAAGGGAACAGCTGCTCTTTCCACCAGGAAAAAAAGTCTCAAAGCTTTGGCTTCAGGTGTAGTTGTTGGGGCAGCCTGGGCACTTCTTGGGCAGTAAGACCTTTCTGTGGTAGTACCTTTTGTCTGGCACGAATCTTCAGTTGGTGTAAATTTTCCAGGAGGTGGGACTGGCCATTGGAGCGCAGGGCTGAAAAAAGGGAACAGCAGCTCTTTCCACCAGGAAAAAAGTCTGGAAGTTTTGGTTTCAGGTGCAGTTTTTGGGGCAGCCTGGGCACTTTTTGGGCAGCAAGAGTTTTCTGTGGTGCCACCTTTTGTCTGGCACAAATCCTCATTTGGAGTAAATTTTTCAGGAGGTGGGACCGGCCATTGAAACGCAGGGCAGAAAAAAGGGAACAGCAGCTCTTTCCACCAGGAAAAAAAGTCTGGAAGCTTTGGCTTCAGGTGTAGTTGGTGGGGCAGCCTGGGCACTTCTTTCGTAGCAAAGATATTTCTGTGGTGGCACCTTTTGTCTGGCAGGAATCTTCATTTATATCCAATTTTCCAGGACATTGTGACCGGCCATTGCAGCGCAGGGCAGAAAAAAGGGAACAGCAGCTCTTTCCACCAGGAAAAAAGTCTGGAAGTTTTGGTTTCAGGTGCAGTTTTTGGGGCAGCCTGGGCACTTTTTGGGCAGCAAGAGTTTTCTGTGGTGCCACCTTCTGTCTGGCAGGAATCTTCATTTGGATTCAATTTTCCAGGAGATGGGACCGGCTGTTGCAGCCAGGCCAGAAAAAAGAGAACAGTAGCTCTTTCCACCAGGAAAAAAGTCTGGAAGTTTTGAGGTGCAGTTGTTGGGGCAGCCTGGGCACTTCTTGGGCAGGAATTATTTTCTGTGGAGGAAACTTTTGTCGGGCAGGAATCAACATTCACATTCCATTTTCCAGGAGGTGGGACTGGCCATTGCAGCGCAGGGCTGAAAAAAGGGAACAGCAGCTCTTTCCACCAGGATAAAAAGTCTGGAACCTTTGGCTTCAGGTGCAGTTATTGGGGCAGCCTGGGCACTTCTTGGGCAGCAAAGATCTTTCTGTGGTGGCACCTTTTGTCTGCCAGGAATCTTCATTTGGATTCAAATTTCCAGGAGGTGGGACCCGCCATTCCAGAGCAGGGCAGAAAAAAGGCAACAGCAGCTCTTTCCACCAGGAAAAAAGTCTGGAAGTTTTGATGTGCAGTTGTTGGGGCAGCCTGGGAACTTCTTGGGCAGGAACAGTTTTCTGTGCTGGCACCTTTTGTCTTTCACAAATCTTCATTTACATTCCATTTTCTGCAGGTGGGACCGGCCATTGCAGCGCAGGGCTGAAAAAAAGGGAACAGCAGCTCTTTCCCTGAGGAAAAAAAGTCTGGAACTTTTGGCTTTGAGGTGTAGTTGGTGTAGCCTGGGCACTTCTTGGGCAGCAAGACTTTTCTGTGGTGGCACCTTTTGTCTGGCAGACATCTTCATTTATATCTAATTTTCCAGGATGGTGCGACCGGCCATTGCAAAGCAGGGCTGAAAAAAAGGGAACAGCAGCTCTTTCCACCAGAAAAAAAGTCTGGAAGCTTTGGATTCAGGTGTATTTGGTGCAGCCCGGGCACTTCTTGGGCAGCAAGAACTTTCTGTGGCGGCACCTTTTGTCTGGCAAGATCTTCATTTATATACAATTTTCCAGGACGGTGGGACCCGCCATTGCAGAGCAGGTCTGAAAAAAGGGAACAGCAGCTCTTTCCACCAGGAAAAAAACTCTGGAACCTTTGGCTTTGAGGTGCAGTTGTTAGGGCAGCCTGGGCACTTCTTGGGCAACCAGAGTTTTCTGTGGTGGCACCTTTTGTCTGGCAGCAATCTTCATTTACATTCCATTTTCCAGGAGGTGGGACCGGCCATTGCAGAGCAGCGCTGAAAAAAGGGAACAGCAGCTCTTTCTACCAGGAAACAAAGTCTGGATCTGTTGGCTTCAGCTGAAGTTGATGGGGCAGCCTGGGTACTTCTTGGGCAGCAAAGACCTTTCTGTGGTGGCAACTTTTGTCTCGCAGGAATCTTCATTTGGAGTAAGTTTTCCAGGAGATGGGACCGGCCATTGCAGAGCAGGGCAGAAAAAAGGGAACAGCACCTCTTTCCACCAGGAAAAAAGTCTGGAAGTTTTGGCTTCAGGCTCAGTTCTTGGGGCAGCCTGGGCACTTCTTGGGCAGCAAGACCTTTCTGTGGTGGCACCTTTTGTGTGTCAGGAATCTTCATCTACATTACATTAACCATGAAGTGGGATCAGCCATTGCAGAGCAGAGCAGAAAAAAAGGGAACAGCAGCTCTTTCGACCTGGAAAAAAGGTCTCGATCTTTTGGCTTCAGGTGCAGTTATTGGGGCAGCCTGGGCACTTCTTGGGCAGCAAGAGTTTTCTTTGGTGGCACCTTTTGTCTGGCAGGAATCTTCATTTGCATTCAATTTTTCAGGAGGTGGGACCGGCCATTGCAGCGCAGGGCTGAAAAAAGGAAACAGCATCTCTTGCCACCAGGAAAAAAAGTCTGGGTCCTTTGGCTTTGAGGTGCAGTTGTTACGGTAGCCTGGGCACTTCTTGGGCAGCAAGAGTTTTCTTTGATGGCACTATTTCTCTGGCAGAAATCTTTAGTTGGATTCAATTGCCCTGGAGATGGGACCAGCCATTGCAGCGCAGGGCTGAAAAAAGGGAACAGCATCGCTTGCCACCGGAAAAAAAAAAAACTGGAACCTTTCGTTTTTAGGTGCAGTTATTGGGGCAGCCTGGGCAATTCTTGGGCAGCAAAGAGTTTGCTGTGGTGGCACCTTTGGTCTGGCAGGAATCTTCATTTGGATTCAATTTTTCAGGAGGTGGGACAAGTCGTTGTAGCACAGTGCTGAAAAAAGGGAACAGCAGCTCTTTCCACCAGGAAAAAAGTCTGGAACCTTTGGCTTCAGGTGTACTTGGTGCAGCCTGGGCACTTCTTGGGCAGCAAGAGTTTTCTTTGGTGGTACCTTTTGTCTGGCAGGAATCTTCATTTGGATTCAATTTTTCAGGATGTGGGACCGCCAATTGCAGCGCAGGGTTGAAAAGGAGAGAACAGAAGCTCTTTCCACCAGGAAAAAAACCTGGAAGTTCTGAGGTGCAGTTGTTGGTGCAACCTGGGTACTTCTTGGGCAGCAGGACCTTTCTGTGGTGGCACCTTTTGTCTGGCAGGAATCTTCAGTTGGATTCAATTTTTCAGGAGGTGGGACAAGCCGTTGTAGCACAGTGCTGAAAAAAGGGAACAGCAGCTCTTTCCACCAGGAAAAAAACTCTGGAAGTTTTGGCTTCAGGTGTACTTCGTGCAGCCTGGGCACTTCTTGGGCAGCAAGAACTTTCTGTGGTGGCACCTTTTGTCTGGCAGGAATCTTCAGTTGGATTCAATTTTTCAGGAGGTGGGACCGGCCATTGCAGCGCAGGGCTGAAAAAAGGGAACAGCAGCTCTTTCCACCAGGAAAAAAACTCTGGAACCTTTGGCTTTGAGGTGCAGTTGTTGGGGCAGCCTGGGCACTTCTTGGGCAGCAAGACCTTCCTGTGGTGGCACCTTTTGTCTGGCAGGAATCTTCATTTACATTCCATTATCCAGGAGGTGGGACCGGACAATGCAGCGCAGGGCAGAAAAAAGGGAACAGCTGCTCTTTCCACCAGGAAAAAAAGTCTCAAAGCTTTGGCTTCAGGTGTAGTTGTTGGGGCAGCCTGGGCACTTCTTGGGCAGTAAGACCTTTCTGTGGTAGTACCTTTTGTCTGGCACGAATCTTCAGTTGGTGTAAATTTTCCAGGAGGTGGGACTGGCCATTGGAGCGCAGGGCTGAAAAAAGGGAACAGCAGCTCTTTCCACCAGGAAAAAAGTCTGGAAGTTTTGGTTTCAGGTGCAGTTTTTGGGGCAGCCTGGGCACTTTTTGGGCAGCAAGAGTTTTCTGTGGTGCCACCTTTTGTCTGGCACAAATCCTCATTTGGAGTAAATTTTTCAGGAGGTGGGACCGGCCATTGAAACGCAGGGCAGAAAAAAGGGAACAGCAGCTCTTTCCACCAGGAAAAAAAGTCTGGAAGCTTTGGCTTCAGGTGTAGTTGGTGGGGCAGCCTGGGCACTTCTTTCGTAGCAAAGATATTTCTGTGGTGGCACCTTTTGTCTGGCAGGAATCTTCATTTATATCCAATTTTCCAGGACATTGTGACCGGCCATTGCAGCGCAGGGCAGAAAAAAGGGAACAGGAGCTCTTTCCACCAGGAAAAAAAGTCTGGAACTTTTGCCTTTGAGGTGTAGTTGGTGCAGCCTGGGCACTTCGTGGGCAGCAAGACCTTTCTGTGGTGGCACCTTCTGTCTGGCAGGAATCTTCATTTGGATTCAATTTTCCAGGAGATGGGACCGGCTGTTGCAGCCAGGCCAGAAAAAAGAGAACAGTAGCTCTTTCCACCAGGAAAAAAGTCTGGAAGTTTTGAGGTGCAGTTGTTGGGGCAGCCTGGGCACTTCTTGGGCAGGAATTATTTTCTGTGGAGGAAACTTTTGTAGGGCAGGAATCAACATTCACATTCCATTTTCCAGGAGGTGGGACTGGCCATTGCAGCGCAGGGCTGAAAAAAGGGAACAGCAGCTCTTTCCACCAGGATAAAAAGTCTGGAACCTTTGGCTTCAGGTGCAGTTATTGGGGCAGCCTGGGCACTTCTTGGGCAGCAAAGATCTTTCTGTGGTGGCACCTTTTGTCTGCCAGGAATCTTCATTTGGATTCAAATTTCCAGGAGGTGGGACCCGCCATTCCAGAGCAGGGCAGAAAAAAGGCAACAGCAGCTCTTTCCACCAGGAAAAAAGTCTGGAAGTTTTGATGTGCAGTTGTTGGGGCAGCCTGGGAACTTCTTGGGCAGGAACAGTTTTCTGTGCTGGCACCTTTTGTCTTTCACAAATCTTCATTTACATTCCATTTTCTGGAGGTGGGACCGGCCATTGCAGCGCAGGGCTGAAAAAAAGGGAACAGCAGCTCTTTCCCTGAGGAAAAAAAGTCTGGAACTTTTGGCTTTGAGGTGTAGTTGGTGTAGCCTGGGCACTTCTTGGGCAGCAAGACTTTTCTGTGGTGGCACCTTTTGTCTGGCAGACATCTTCATTTATATCTAATTTTCCAGGATGGTGCGACCGGCCATTGCAAAGCAGGGCTGAAAAAAAGGGAACAGCAGCTCTTTCCACCAGAAAAAAAGTCTGGAAGCTTTGGATTCAGGTGTATTTGGTGCAGCCCGGGCACTTCTTGGGCAGCAAGAACTTTCTGTGGCGGCACCTTTTGTCTGGCAAGATCTTCATTTATATACAATTTTCCAGGACGGTGGGACCCGCCATTGCAGAGCAGGTCTGAAAAAAGGGAACAGCAGCTCTTTCCACCAGGAAAAAAACTCTGGAACCTTTGGCTTTGAGGTGCAGTTGTTAGGGCAGCCTGGGCACTTCTTGGGCAACCAGAGTTTTCTGTGGTGGCACCTTTTGTCTGGCAGCAATCTTCATTTACATTCCATTTTCCAGGAGGTGGGACCGGCCATTGCAGAGCAGCGCTGAAAAAAGGGAACAGCAGCTCTTTCTACCAGGAAACAAAGTCTGGATCTGTTGGCTTCAGCTGAAGTTGATGGGGCAGCCTGGGTACTTCTTGGGCAGCAAAGACCTTTCTGTGGTGGCAACTTTTGTCTCGCAGGAATCTTCATTTGGAGTAAGTTTTCCAGGAGATGGGACCGGCCATTGCAGAGCAGGGCAGAAAAAAGGGAACAGCACCTCTTTCCACCAGGAAAAAAGTCTGGAAGTTTTGGCTTCAGGCTCAGTTCTTGGGGCAGCCTGGGCACTTCTTGGGCAGCAAGACCTTTCTGTGGTGGCACCTTTTGTGTGTCAGGAATCTTCATCTACATTACATTAACCATGAAGTGGGATCAGCCATTGCAGAGCAGAGCAGAAAAAAAGGGAACAGCAGCTCTTTCGACCTGGAAAAAAGGTCTTGATCTTTTGGCTTCAGGTGCAGTTATTGGGGCAGCCTGGGCACTTCTTGGGCAGCAAGAGTTTTCTTTGGTGGCACCTTTTGTCTGGCAGGAATCTTCATTTGCATTCAATTTTTCAGGAGGTGGGACCGGCCATTGCAGCGCAGGGCTGAAAAAAGGAAACAGCATCTCTTGCCACCAGGAAAAAAAGTCTGGGTCCTTTGGCTTTGAGGTGCAGTTGTTACGGTAGCCTGGGCACTTCTTGGGCAGCAAGAGTTTTCTTTGATGGCACTATTTCTCTGGCAGAAATCTTTAGTTGGATTCAATTGCCCTGGAGATGGGACCAGCCATTGCAGCGCAGGGCTGAAAAAAGGGAACAGCATCGCTTGCCACCGGAAAAAAAAAAAACTGGAACCTTTCGTTTTTAGGTGCAGTTATTGGGGCAGCCTGGGCAATTCTTGGGCAGCAAAGAGTTTGCTGTGGTGGCACCTTTGGTCTGGCAGGAATCTTCAGTTGGATTCAATTTTTCAGGAGGTGGGACAAGTCGTTGTAGCACAGTGCTGAAAAAAGGGAACAGCAGCTCTTTCCACCAGGAAAAAAGTCTGGAACCTTTGGCTTCAGGTGTACTTGGTGCAGCCTGGGCACTTCTTGGGCAGCAAGAGTTTTCTTTGGTGGTACCTTTTGTCTGGCAGGAATCTTCATTTGGATTCAATTTTTCAGGATGTGGGACCGCCAATTGCAGCGCAGGGTTGAAAAGGAGAGAACAGAAGCTCTTTCCACCAGGAAAAAAACCTGGAAGTTCTGAGGTGCAGTTGTTGGTGCAACCTGGGTACTTCTTGGGCAGCAAGACCTTTCTGTGGTGGCACCTTTTGTCTGGCAGGAATCTTCAGTTGGATTCAATTTTTCAGGAGGTGGGACAAGCCGTTGTAGCACAGTGCTGAAAAAAGGGAACAGCAGCTCTTTCCACCAGGAAAAAAACTCTGGAAGTTTTGGCTTCAGGTGTACTTCGTGCAGCCTGGGCACTTCTTGGGCAGCAAGACCTTTCTGTGGTGGCACCTTTTGTCTGGCAGGAATCTTCAGTTGGATTCAATTTTTCAGGAGGTGGGACCGGCCATTGCAGCGCAGGGCTGAAAAAAGGGAACAGCAGCTCTTTCCACCAGGAAAAAAACTCTGGAACCTTTGGCTTTGAGGTGCAGTTGTTGGGGCAGCCTGGGCACTTCTTGGGCAGCAAGACCTTCCTGTGGTGGCACCTTTTGTCTGGCAGGAATCTTCATTTACATTCCATTATCCAGGAGGTGGGACCGGACAATGCAGCGCAGGGCAGAAAAAAGGGAACAGCTGCTCTTTCCACCAGGAAAAAAAGTCTCAAAGCTTTGGCTTCAGGTGTAGTTGTTGGGGCAGCCTGGGCACTTCTTGGGCAGTAAGACCTTTCTGTGGTAGTACCTTTTGTCTGGCACGAATCTTCAGTTGGTGTAAATTTTCCAGGAGGTGGGACTGGCCATTGGAGCGCAGGGCTGAAAAAAGGGAACAGCAGCTCTTTCCACCAGGAAAAAAGTCTGGAAGTTTTGGTTTCAGGTGCAGTTGGTGGGGCAGCCTGGGCACTTTTTGGGCAGCAAGAGTTTTCTGTGGTGCCACCTTTTGTCTGGCACAAATCCTCATTTGGAGTAAATTTTTCAGGAGGTGGGACCGGCCATTGAAACGCAGGGCAGAAAAAAGGGAACAGCAGCTCTTTCCACCAGGAAAAAAAGTCTGGAAGCTTTGGCTTCAGGTGTAGTTGGTGGGGCAGCCTGGGCACTTCTTTCGTAGCAAAGATATTTCTGTGGTGGCACCTTTTGTCTGGCAGGAATCTTCATTTATATCCAATTTTCCAGGACATTGTGACCGGCCATTGCAGCGCAGGGCAGAAAAAAGGGAACAGGAGCTCTTTCCACCAGGAAAAAAAGTCTGGAACTTTTGCCTTTGAGGTGTAGTTGGTGCAGCCTGGGCACTTCGTGGGCAGCAAGACCTTTCTGTGGTGGCACCTTCTGTCTGGCAGGAATCTTCATTTGGATTCAATTTTCCAGGAGATGGGACCGGCTGTTGCAGCCAGGCCAGAAAAAAGAGAACAGTAGCTCTTTCCACCAGGAAAAAAGTCTGGAAGTTTTGAGGTGCAGTTGTTGGGGCAGCCTGGGCACTTCTTGGGCAGGAATTATTTTCTGTGGAGGAAACTTTTGTCGGGCAGGAATCAACATTCACATTCCATTTTCCAGGAGGTGGGACTGGCCATTGCAGCGCAGGGCTGAAAAAAGGGAACAGCAGCTCTTTCCACCAGGATAAAAAGTCTGGAACCTTTGGCTTCAGGTGCAGTTATTGGGGCAGCCTGGGCACTTCTTGGGCAGCAAAGATCTTTCTGTGGTGGCACCTTTTGTCTGCCAGGAATCTTCATTTGGATTCAAATTTCCAGGAGGTGGGACCCGCCATTCCAGAGCAGGGCAGAAAAAAGGCAACAGCAGCTCTTTCCACCAGGAAAAAAGTCTGGAAGTTTTGATGTGCAGTTGTTGGGGCAGCCTGGGAACTTCTTGGGCAGGAACAGTTTTCTGTGCTGGCACCTTTTGTCTTTCACAAATCTTCATTTACATTCCATTTTCTGCAGGTGGGACCGGCCATTGCAGCGCAGGGCTGAAAAAAAGGGAACAGCAGCTCTTTCCCTGAGGAAAAAAAGTCTGGAACTTTTGGCTTTGAGGTGTAGTTGGTGTAGCCTGGGCACTTCTTGGGCAGCAAGACTTTTCTGTGGTGGCACCTTTTGTCTGG
Organism: Pseudopipra pipra; assembly: GCF_036250125.1. Classification (NCBI taxonomy): domain Eukaryota; kingdom Metazoa; phylum Chordata; class Aves; order Passeriformes; family Pipridae; genus Pseudopipra; species Pseudopipra pipra. Next base: position 11,612 of record NW_026990889.1, read on the forward strand.
CAGACATCTTCATTTATATCTAATTTTCCAGGATGGTGCGACCGGCCATTGCAAAGCAGGGCTGAAAAAAAGGGAACAGCAGCTCTTTCCACCAGAAAAAAAGTCTGGAAGCTTTGGATTCAGGTGTATTTGGTGCAGCCCGGGCACTTCTTGGGCAGCAAGAACTTTCTGTGGCGGCACCTTTTGTCTGGCAAGATCTTCATTTATATACAATTTTCCAGGACGGTGGGACCCGCCATTGCAGAGCAGGTCTGAAAAAAGGGAACAGCAGCTCTTTCCACCAGGAAAAAAACTCTGGAACCTTTGGCTTTGAGGTGCAGTTGTTAGGGCAGCCTGGGCACTTCTTGGGCAACCAGAGTTTTCTGTGGTGGCACCTTTTGTCTGGCAGCAATCTTCATTTACATTCCATTTTCCAGGAGGTGGGACCGGCCATTGCAGAGCAGCGCTGAAAAAAGGGAACAGCAGCTCTTTCTACCAGGAAACAAAGTCTGGATCTGTTGGCTTCAGCTGAAGTTGATGGGGCAGCCTGGGTACTTCTTGGGCAGCAAAGACCTTTCTGTGGTGGCAACTTTTGTCTCGCAGGAATCTTCATTTGGAGTAAGTTTTCCAGGAGATGGGACCGGCCATTGCAGAGCAGGGCAGAAAAAAGGGAACAGCACCTCTTTCCACCAGGAAAAAAGTCTGGAAGTTTTGGCTTCAGGCTCAGTTCTTGGGGCAGCCTGGGCACTTCTTGGGCAGCAAGACCTTTCTGTGGTGGCACCTTTTGTGTGTCAGGAATCTTCATCTACATTACATTAACCATGAAGTGGGATCAGCCATTGCAGAGCAGAGCAGAAAAAAAGGGAACAGCAGCTCTTTCGACCTGGAAAAAAGGTCTCGATCTTTTGGCTTCAGGTGCAGTTATTGGGGCAGCCTGGGCACTTCTTGGGCAGCAAGAGTTTTCTTTGGTGGCACCTTTTGTCTGGCAGGAATCTTCATTTGCATTCAATTTTTCAGGAGGTGGGACCGGCCATTGCAGCGCAGGGCTGAAAAAAGGAAACAGCATCTCTTGCCACCAGGAAAAAAAGTCTGGGTCCTTTGGCTTTGAGGTGCAGTTGTTACGGTAGCCTGGGCACTTCTTGGGCAGCAAGAGTTTTCTTTGATGGCACTATTTCTCTGGCAGAAATCTTTAGTTGGATTCAATTGCCCTGGAGATGGGACCAGCCATTGCAGCGCAGGGCTGAAAAAAAGGGAACAGCATCGCTTGCCACCGGAAAAAAAAAAAACTGGAACCTTTCGTTTTTAGGTGCAGTTATTGGGGCAGCCTGGGCAATTCTTGGGCAGCAAAGAGTTTGCTGTGGTGGCACCTTTGGTCTGGCAGGAATCTTCATTTGGATTCAATTTTTCAGGAGGTGGGACAAGTCGTTGTAGCACAGTGCTGAAAAAAGGGAACAGCAGCTCTTTCCACCAGGAAAAAAGTCTGGAACCTTTGGCTTCAGGTGTACTTGGTGCAGCCTGGGCACTTCTTGGGCAGCAAGAGTTTTCTTTGGTGGTACCTTTTGTCTGGCAGGAATCTTCATTTGGATTCAATTTTTCAGGATGTGGGACCGCCAATTGCAGCGCAGGGTTGAAAAGGAGAGAACAGAAGCTCTTTCCACCAGGAAAAAAACCTGGAAGTTCTGAGGTGCAGTTGTTGGTGCAACCTGGGTACTTCTTGGGCAGCAAGACCTTTCTGTGGTGGCACCTTTTGTCTGGCAGGAATCTTCAGTTGGATTCAATTTTTCAGGAGGTGGGACAAGCCGTTGTAGCACAGTGCTGAAAAAAGGGAACAGCAGCTCTTTCCACCAGGAAAAAAACTCTGGAAGTTTTGGCTTCAGGTGTACTTCGTGCAGCCTGGGCACTTCTTGGGCAGCAAGAACTTTCTGTGGTGGCACCTTTTGTCTGGCAGGAATCTTCAGTTGGATTCAATTTTTCAGGAGGTGGGACCGGCCATTGCAGCGCAGGGCTGAAAAAAGGGAACAGCAGCTCTTTCCACCAGGAAAAAAACTCTGGAACCTTTGGCTTTGAGGTGCAGTTGTTGGGGCAGCCTGGGCACTTCTTGGGCAGCAAGACCTTCCTGTGGTGGCACCTTTTGTCTGGCAGGAATCTTCATTTACATTCCATTATCCAGGAGGTGGGACCGGACAATGCAGCGCAGGGCAGAAAAAAGGGAACAGCTGCTCTTTCCACCAGGAAAAAAAGTCTCAAAGCTTTGGCTTCAGGTGTAGTTGTTGGGGCAGCCTGGGCACTTCTTGGGCAGTAAGACCTTTCTGTGGTAGTACCTTTTGTCTGGCACGAATCTTCAGTTGGTGTAAATTTTCCAGGAGGTGGGACTGGCCATTGGAGCGCAGGGCTGAAAAAAGGGAACAGCAGCTCTTTCCACCAGGAAAAAAGTCTGGAAGTTTTGGTTTCAGGTGCAGTTGGTGGGGCAGCCTGGGCACTTTTTGGGCAGCAAGAGTTTTCTGTGGTGCCACCTTTTGTCTGGCACAAATCCTCATTTGGAGTAAATTTTTCAGGAGGTGGGACCGGCCATTGAAACGCAGGGCAGAAAAAAGGGAACAGCAGCTCTTTCCACCAGGAAAAAAAGTCTGGAAGCTTTGGCTTCAGGTGTAGTTGGTGGGGCAGCCTGGGCACTTCTTTCGTAGCAAAGATATTTCTGTGGTGGCACCTTTTGTCTGGCAGGAATCTTCATTTATATCCAATTTTCCAGGACATTGTGACCGGCCATTGCAGCGCAGGGCAGAAAAAAGGGAACAGGAGCTCTTTCCACCAGGAAAAAAAGTCTGGAACTTTTGCCTTTGAGGTGTAGTTGGTGCAGCCTGGGCACTTCGTGGGCAGCAAGACCTTTCTGTGGTGGCACCTTCTGTCTGGCAGGAATCTTCATTTGGATTCAATTTTCCAGGAGATGGGACCGGCTGTTGCAGCCAGGCCAGAAAAAAGAGAACAGTAGCTCTTTCCACCAGGAAAAAAGTCTGGAAGTTTTGAGGTGCAGTTGTTGGGGCAGCCTGGGCACTTCTTGGGCAGGAATTATTTTCTGTGGAGGAAACTTTTGTCGGGCAGGAATCAACATTCACATTCCATTTTCCAGGAGGTGGGACTGGCCATTGCAGCGCAGGGCTGAAAAAAGGGAACAGCAGCTCTTTCCACCAGGATAAAAAGTCTGGAACCTTTGGCTTCAGGTGCAGTTATTGGGGCAGCCTGGGCACTTCTTGGGCAGCAAAGATCTTTCTGTGGTGGCACCTTTTGTCTGCCAGGAATCTTCATTTGGATTCAAATTTCCAGGAGGTGGGACCCGCCATTCCAGAGCAGGGCAGAAAAAAGGCAACAGCAGCTCTTTCCACCAGGAAAAAAGTCTGGAAGTTTTGATGTGCAGTTGTTGGGGCAGCCTGGGAACTTCTTGGGCAGGAACAGTTTTCTGTGCTGGCACCTTTTGTCTTTCACAAATCTTCATTTACATTCCATTTTCTGCAGGTGGGACCGGCCATTGCAGCGCAGGGCTGAAAAAAAGGGAACAGCAGCTCTTTCCCTGAGGAAAAAAAGTCTGGAACTTTTGGCTTTGAGGTGTAGTTGGTGTAGCCTGGGCACTTCTTGGGCAGCAAGACTTTTCTGTGGTGGCACCTTTTGTCTGGCAGACATCTTCATTTATATCTAATTTTCCAGGATGGTGCGACCGGCCATTGCAAAGCAGGGCTGAAAAAAAGGGAACAGCAGCTCTTTCCACCAGAAAAAAAGTCTGGAAGCTTTGGATTCAGGTGTATTTGGTGCAGCCCGGGCACTTCTTGGGCAGCAAGAACTTTCTGTGGCGGCACCTTTTGTCTGGCAAGATCTTCATTTATATACAATTTTCCAGGACGGTGGGACCCGCCATTGCAGAGCAGGTCTGAAAAAAGGGAACAGCAGCTCTTTCCACCAGGAAAAAAACTCTGGAACCTTTGGCTTTGAGGTGCAGTTGTTAGGGCAGCCTGGGCACTTCTTGGGCAACCAGAGTTTTCTGTGGTGGCACCTTTTGTCTGGCAGCAATCTTCATTTACATTCCATTTTCCAGGAGGTGGGACCGGCCATTGCAGAGCAGCGCTGAAAAAAGGGAACAGCAGCTCTTTCTACCAGGAAACAAAGTCTGGATCTGTTGGCTTCAGCTGAAGTTGATGGGGCAGCCTGGGTACTTCTTGGGCAGCAAAGACCTTTCTGTGGTGGCAACTTTTGTCTCGCAGGAATCTTCATTTGGAGTAAGTTTTCCAGGAGATGGGACCGGCCATTGCAGAGCAGGGCAGAAAAAAGGGAACAGCACCTCTTTCCACCAGGAAAAAAGTCTGGAAGTTTTGGCTTCAGGCTCAGTTCTTGGGGCAGCCTGGGCACTTCTTGGGCAGCAAGACCTTTCTGTGGTGGCACCTTTTGTGTGTCAGGAATCTTCATCTACATTACATTAACCATGAAGTGGGATCAGCCATTGCAGAGCAGAGCAGAAAAAAAGGGAACAGCAGCTCTTTCGACCTGGAAAAAAGGTCTCGATCTTTTGGCTTCAGGTGCAGTTATTGGGGCAGCCTGGGCACTTCTTGGGCAGCAAGAGTTTTCTTTGGTGGCACCTTTTGTCTGGCAGGAATCTTCATTTGGATTCAATTTTTCAGGAGGTGGGACCGGCCATTGCAGCGCAGGGCTGAAAAAAGGAAACAGCATCTCTTGCCACCAGGAAAAAAAGTCTGGGTCCTTTGGCTTTGAGGTGCAGTTGTTACGGTAGCCTGGGCACTTCTTGGGCAGCAAGAGTTTTCTTTGATGGCACTATTTCTCTGGCAGAAATCTTTAGTTGGATTCAATTGCCCTGGAGATGGGACCAGCCATTGCAGCGCAGGGCTGAAAAAAGGGAACAGCATCGCTTGCCACCGGAAAAAAAAAAACTGGAACCTTTCGTTTTTAGGTGCAGTTATTGGGGCAGCCTGGGCAATTCTTGGGCAGCAAAGAGTTTGCTGTGGTGGCACCTTTGGTCTGGCAGGAATCTTCATTTGGATTCAATTTTTCAGGAGGTGGGACAAGTCGTTGTAGCACAGTGCTGAAAAAAGGGAACAGCAGCTCTTTCCACCAGGAAAAAAGTCTGGAACCTTTGGCTTCAGGTGTACTTGGTGCAGCCTGGGCACTTCTTGGGCAGCAAGAGTTTTCTTTGGTGGTACCTTTTGTCTGGCAGGAATCTTCATTTGGATTCAATTTTTCAGGATGTGGGACCGCCAATTGCAGCGCAGGGTTGAAAAGGAGAGAACAGAAGCTCTTTCCACCAGGAAAAAAACCTGGAAGTTCTGAGGTGCAGTTGTTGGTGCAACCTGGGTACTTCTTGGGCAGCAAGACCTTTCTGTGGTGGCACCTTTTGTCTGGCAGGAATCTTCAGTTGGATTCAATTTTTCAGGAGGTGGGACAAGCCGTTGTAGCACAGTGCTGAAAAAAGGGAACAGCAGCTCTTTCCACCAGGAAAAAAACTCTGGAAGTTTTGGCTTCAGGTGTACTTCGTGCAGCCTGGGCACTTCTTGGGCAGCAAGACCTTTCTGTGGTGGCACCTTTTGTCTGGCAGGAATCTTCAGTTGGATTCAATTTTTCAGGAGGTGGGACCGGCCATTGCAGCGCAGGGCTGAAAAAAGGGAACAGCAGCTCTTTCCACCAGGAAAAAAAGTCTGGAACTTTTGGCTTTGAGGTGTAGTTGGTGTAGCCTGGGCACTTCTTGGGCAGCAAGACTTTTCTGTGGTGGCACCTTTTGTCTGGCAGACATCTTCATTTATATCTAATTTTCCAGGATGGTGCGACCGGCCATTGCAAAGCAGGGCTGAAAAAAAGGGAACAGCAGCTCTTTCCACCAGAAAAAAAGTCTGGAAGCTTTGGATTCAGGTGTATTTGGTGCAGCCCGGGCACTTCTTGGGCAGCAAGAACTTTCTGTGGCGGCACCTTTTGTCTGGCAAGATCTTCATTTATATACAATTTTCCAGGACGGTGGGACCCGCCATTGCAGAGCAGGTCTGAAAAAAGGGAACAGCAGCTCTTTCCACCAGGAAAAAAACTCTGGAACCTTTGGCTTTGAGGTGCAGTTGTTAGGGCAGCCTGGGCACTTCTTGGGCAACCAGAGTTTTCTGTGGTGGCACCTTTTGTCTGGCAGCAATCTTCATTTACATTCCATTTTCCAGGAGGTGGGACCGGCCATTGCAGAGCAGCGCTGAAAAAAGGGAACAGCAGCTCTTTCTACCAGGAAACAAAGTCTGGATCTGTTGGCTTCAGCTGAAGTTGATGGGGCAGCCTGGGTACTTCTTGGGCAGCAAAGACCTTTCTGTGGTGGCAACTTTTGTCTCGCAGGAATCTTCATTTGGAGTAAGTTTTCCAGGAGATGGGACCGGCCATTGCAGAGCAGGGCAGAAAAAAGGGAACAGCACCTCTTTCCACCAGGAAAAAAGTCTGGAAGTTTTGGCTTCAGGCTCAGTTCTTGGGGCAGCCTGGGCACTTCTTGGGCAGCAAGACCTTTCTGTGGTGGCACCTTTTGTGTGTCAGGAATCTTCATCTACATTACATTAACCATGAAGTGGGATCAGCCATTGCAGAGCAGAGCAGAAAAAAAGGGAACAGCAGCTCTTTCGACCTGGAAAAAAGGTCTCGATCTTTTGGCTTCAGGTGCAGTTATTGGGGCAGCCTGGGCACTTCTTGGGCAGCAAGAGTTTTCTTTGGTGGCACCTTTTGTCTGGCAGGAATCTTCATTTGGATTCAATTTTTCAGGAGGTGGGACCGGCCATTGCAGCGCAGGGCTGAAAAAAGGAAACAGCATCTCTTGCCACCAGGAAAAAAAGTCTGGGTCCTTTGGCTTTGAGGTGCAGTTGTTACGGTAGCCTGGGCACTTCTTGGGCAGCAAGAGTTTTCTTTGATGGCACTATTTCTCTGGCAGAAATCTTTAGTTGGATTCAATTGCCCTGGAGATGGGACCAGCCATTGCAGCGCAGGGCTGAAAAAAGGGAACAGCATCGCTTGCCACCGGAAAAAAAAAAACTGGAACCTTTCGTTTTTAGGTGCAGTTATTGGGGCAGCCTGGGCAATTCTTGGGCAGCAAAGAGTTTGCTGTGGTGGCACCTTTGGTCTGGCAGGAATCTTCATTTGGATTCAATTTTTCAGGAGGTGGGACAAGTCGTTGTAGCACAGTGCTGAAAAAAGGGAACAGCAGCTCTTTCCACCAGGAAAAAAGTCTGGAACCTTTGGCTTCAGGTGTACTTGGTGCAGCCTGGGCACTTCTTGGGCAGCAAGAGTTTTCTTTGGTGGTACCTTTTGTCTGGCAGGAATCTTCATTTGGATTCAATTTTTCAGGATGTGGGACCGCCAATTGCAGCGCAGGGTTGAAAAGGAGAGAACAGAAGCTCTTTCCACCAGGAAAAAAACCTGGAAGTTCTGAGGTGCAGTTGTTGGTGCAACCTGGGTACTTCTTGGGCAGCAGGACCTTTCTGTGGTGGCACCTTTTGTCTGGCAGGAATCTTCAGTTGGATTCAATTTTTCAGGAGGTGGGACAAGCCGTTGTAGCACAGTGCTGAAAAAAGGGAACAGCAGCTCTTTCCACCAGGAAAAAAACTCTGGAAGTTTTGGCTTCAGGTGTACTTCGTGCAGCCTGGGCACTTCTTGGGCAGCAAGACCTTTCTGTGGTGGCACCTTTTGTCTGGCAGGAATCTTCAGTTGGATTCAATTTTTCAGGAGGTGGGACCGGCCATTGCAGCGCAGGGCTGAAAAAAGGGAACAGCAGCTCTTTCCACCAGGAAAAAAACTCTGGAACCTTTGGCTTTGAGGTGCAGTTGTTGGGGCAGCCTGGGCACTTCTTGGGCAGCAAGACCTTTCTGTGGTGGCACCTTTTGTCTGGCAGGAATCTTCATTTACATTCCATTATCCAGGAGGTGGGACCGGACAATGCAGCGCAGGGCAGAAAAAAGGGAACAGCTGCTCTTTCCACCAGGAAAAAAAGTCTCAAAGCTTTGGCTTCAGGTGTAGTTGTTGGGGCAGCCTGGGCACTTCTTGGGCAGTAAGACCTTTCTGTGGTAGTACCTTTTGTCTGGCACAAATCTTCAGTTGGTGTAAATTTTCCAGGAGGTGGGACTGGCCATTGGAGCGCAGGGCTGAAAAAAGGGAACAGCAGCTCTTTCCACCAGGAAAAAAGTCTGGAAGTTTTGGTTTCAGGTGCAGTTTTTGGGGCAGCCTGGGCACTTTTTGGGCAGCAAGAGTTTTCTGTGGTGCCACCTTTTGTCTGGCACAAATCCTCATTTGGAGTAAATTTTTCAGGAGGTGGGACCGGCCATTGAAACGCAGGGCAGAAAAAAGGGAACAGCAGCTCTTTCCACCAGGAAAAAAAGTCTGGAAGCTTTGGCTTCAGGTGTAGTTGGTGGGGCAGCCTGGGCACTTCTTTCGTAGCAAAGATATTTCTGTGGTGGCACCTTTTGTCTGGCAGGAATCTTCATTTATATCCAATTTTCCAGGACATTGTGACCGGCCATTGCAGCGCAGGGCAGAAAAAAGGGAACAGGAGCTCTTTCCACCAGGAAAAAAAGTCTGGAACTTTTGCCTTTGAGGTGTAGTTGGTGCAGCCTGGGCACTTCGTGGGCAGCAAGACCTTTCTGTGGTGGCACCTTCTGTCTGGCAGGAATCTTCATTTGGATTCAATTTTCCAGGAGATGGGACCGGCTGTTGCAGCCAGGCCAGAAAAAAGAGAACAGTAGCTCTTTCCACCAGGAAAAAAGTCTGGAAGTTTTGAGGTGCAGTTGTTGGGGCAGCCTGGGCACTTCTTGGGCAGGAATTATTTTCTGTGGAGGAAACTTTTGTCGGGCAGGAATCAACATTCACATTCCATTTTCCAGGAGGTGGGACTGGCCATTGCAGCGCAGGGCTGAAAAAAGGGAACAGCAGCTCTTTCCACCAGGATAAAAAGTCTGGAACCTTTGGCTTCAGGTGCAGTTATTGGGGCAGCCTGGGCACTTCTTGGGCAGCAAAGATCTTTCTGTGGTGGCACCTTTTGTCTGCCAGGAATCTTCATTTGGATTCAAATTTCCAGGAGGTGGGACCCGCCATTCCAGAGCAGGGCAGAAAAAAGGCAACAGCAGCTCTTTCCACCAGGAAAAAAGTCTGGAAGTTTTGATGTGCAGTTGTTGGGGCAGCCTGGGAACTTCTTGGGCAGGAACAGTTTTCTGTGCTGGCACCTTTTGTCTTTCACAAATCTTCATTTACATTCCATTTTCTGGAGGTGGGACCGGCCATTGCAGCGCAGGGCTGAAAAAAAGGGAACAGCAGCTCTTTCCCTGAGGAAAAAAAGTCTGGAACTTTTGGCTTTGAGGTGTAGTTGGTGTAGCCTGGGCACTTCTTGGGCAGCAAGACTTTTCTGTGGTGGCACCTTTTGTCTGGCAGACATCTTCATTTATATCTAATTTTCCAGGATGGTGCGACCGGCCATTGCAAAGCAGGGCTGAAAAAAAGGGAACAGCAGCTCTTTCCACCAGAAAAAAAGTCTGGAAGCTTTGGATTCAGGTGTATTTGGTGCAGCCCGGGCACTTCTTGGGCAGCAAGAACTTTCTGTGGCGGCACCTTTTGTCTGGCAAGATCTTCATTTATATACAATTTTCCAGGACGGTGGGACCCGCCATTGCAGAGCAGGTCTGAAAAAAGGGAACAGCAGCTCTTTCCACCAGGAAAAAAACTCTGGAACCTTTGGCTTTGAGGTGCAGTTGTTAGGGCAGCCTGGGCACTTCTTGGGCAACCAGAGTTTTCTGTGGTGGCACCTTTTGTCTGGCAGCAATCTTCATTTACATTCCATTTTCCAGGAGGTGGGACCGGCCATTGCAGAGCAGCGCTGAAAAAAGGGAACAGCAGCTCTTTCTACCAGGAAACAAAGTCTGGATCTGTTGGCTTCAGCTGAAGTTGATGGGGCAGCCTGGGTACTTCTTGGGCAGCAAAGACCTTTCTGTGGTGGCAACTTTTGTCTCGCAGGAATCTTCATTTGGAGTAAGTTTTCCAGGAGATGGGACCGGCCATTGCAGAGCAGGGCAGAAAAAAGGGAACAGCACCTCTTTCCACCAGGAAAAAAGTCTGGAAGTTTTGGCTTCAGGCTCAGTTCTTGGGGCAGCCTGGGCACTTCTTGGGCAGCAAGACCTTTCTGTGGTGGCACCTTTTGTGTGTCAGGAATCTTCATCTACATTACATTAACCATGAAGTGGGATCAGCCATTGCAGAGCAGAGCAGAAAAAAAGGGAACAGCAGCTCTTTCGACCTGGAAAAAAGGTCTTGATCTTTTGGCTTCAGGTGCAGTTATTGGGGCAGCCTGGGCACTTCTTGGGCAGCAAGAGTTTTCTTTGGTGGCACCTTTTGTCTGGCAGGAATCTTCATTTGGATTCAATTTTTCAGGAGGTGGGACCGGCCATTGCAGCGCAGGGCTGAAAAAAGGAAACAGCATCTCTTGCCACCAGGAAAAAAAGTCTGGGTCCTTTGGCTTTGAGGTGCAGTTGTTACGGTAGCCTGGGCACTTCTTGGGCAGCAAGAGTTTTCTTTGATGGCACTATTTCTCTGGCAGAAATCTTTAGTTGGATTCAATTGCCCTGGAGATGGGACCAGCCATTGCAGCGCAGGGCTGAAAAAAGGGAACAGCATCGCTTGCCACCGGAAAAAAAAAAAACTGGAACCTTTCGTTTTTAGGTGCAGTTATTGGGGCAGCCTGGGCAATTCTTGGGCAGCAAAGAGTTTGCTGTGGTGGCACCTTTGGTCTGGCAGGAATCTTCATTTGGATTCAATTTTTCAGGAGGTGGGACAAGTCGTTGTAGCACAGTGCTGAAAAAAGGGAACAGCAGCTCTTTCCACCAGGAAAAAAGTCTGGAACCTTTGGCTTCAGGTGTACTTGGTGCAGCCTGGGCACTTCTTGGGCAGCAAGAGTTTTCTTTGGTGGTACCTTTTGTCTGGCAGGAATCTTCATTTGGATTCAATTTTTCAGGATGTGGGACCGCCAATTGCAGCGCAGGGTTGAAAAGGAGAGAACAGAAGCTCTTTCCACCAGGAAAAAAACCTGGAAGTTCTGAGGTGCAGTTGTTGGTGCAACCTGGGTACTTCTTGGGCAGCAGGACCTTTCTGTGGTGGCACCTTTTGTCTGGCAGGAATCTTCAGTTGGATTCAATTTTTCAGGAGGTGGGACAAGCCGTTGTAGCACAGTGCTGAAAAAAGGGAACAGCAGCTCTTTCCACCAGGAAAAAAACTCTGGAAGTTTTGGCTTCAGGTGTACTTCGTGCAGCCTGGGCACTTCTTGGGCAGCAAGAACTTTCTGTGGTGGCACCTTTTGTCTGGCAGGAATCTTCAGTTGGATTCAATTTTTCAGGAGGTGGGACCGGCCATTGCAGCGCAGGGCTGAAAAAAGGGAACAGCAGCTCTTTCCACCAGGAAAAAAACTCTGGAACCTTTGGCTTTGAGGTGCAGTTGTTGGGGCAGCCTGGGCACTTCTTGGGCAGCAAGACCTTCCTGTGGTGGCACCTTTTGTCTGGCAGGAATCTTCATTTACATTCCATTATCCAGGAGGTGGGACCGGACAATGCAGCGCAGGGCAGAAAAAAGGGAACAGCTGCTCTTTCCACCAGGAAAAAAAGTCTCAAAGCTTTGGCTTCAGGTGTAGTTGTTGGGGCAGCCTGGGCACTTCTTGGGCAGTAAGACCTTTCTGTGGTAGTACCTTTTGTCTGGCACGAATCTTCAGTTGGTGTAAATTTTCCAGGAGGTGGGACTGGCCATTGGAGCGCAGGGCTGAAAAAAGGGAACAGCAGCTCTTTCCACCAGGAAAAAAGTCTGGAAGTTTTGGTTTCAGGTGCAGTTTTTGGGGCAGCCTGGGCACTTTTTGGGCAGCAAGAGTTTTCTGTGGTGCCACCTTTTGTCTGGCACAAATCCTCATTTGGAGTAAATTTTTCAGGAGGTGGGACCGGCCATTGAAACGCAGGGCAGAAAAAAGGGAACAGCAGCTCTTTCCACCAGGAAAAAAAGTCTGGAAGCTTTGGCTTCAGGTGTAGTTGGTGGGGCAGCCTGGGCACTTCTTTCGTAGCAAAGATATTTCTGTGGTGGCACCTTTTGTCTGGCAGGAATCTTCATTTATATCCAATTTTCCAGGACATTGTGACCGGCCATTGCAGCGCAGGGCAGAAAAAAGGGAACAGGAGCTCTTTCCACCAGGAAAAAAAGTCTGGAACTTTTGCCTTTGAGGTGTAGTTGGTGCAGCCTGGGCACTTCGTGGGCAGCAAGACCTTTCTGTGGTGGCACCTTCTGTCTGGCAGGAATCTTCATTTGGATTCAATTTTCCAGGAGATGGGACCGGCTGTTGCAGCCAGGCCAGAAAAAAGAGAACAGTAGCTCTTTCCACCAGGAAAAAAGTCTGGAAGTTTTGAGGTGCAGTTGTTGGGGCAGCCTGGGCACTTCTTGGGCAGGAATTATTTTCTGTGGAGGAAACTTTTGTCGGGCAGGAATCAACATTCACATTCCATTTTCCAGGAGGTGGGACTGGCCATTGCAGCGCAGGGCTGAAAAAAGGGAACAGCAGCTCTTTCCACCAGGATAAAAAGTCTGGAACCTTTGGCTTCAGGTGCAGTTACTGGGGCAGCCTGGGCACTTCTTGGGCAGCAAAGATCTTTCTGTGGTGGCACCTTTTGTCTGCCAGGAATCTTCATTTGGATTCAAATTTCCAGGAGGTGGGACCCGCCATTCCAGAGCAGGGCAGAAAAAAGGCAACAGCAGCTCTTTCCACCAGGAAAAAAGTCTGGAAGTTTTGATGTGCAGTTGTTGGGGCAGCCTGGGAACTTCTTGGGCAGGAACAGTTTTCTGTGCTGGCACCTTTTGTCTTTCACAAATCTTCATTTACATTCCATTTTCTGGAGGTGGGACCGGCCATTGCAGCGCAGGGCTGAAAAAAAGGGAACAGCAGCTCTTTCCCTGAGGAAAAAAAGTCTGGAACTTTTGGCTTTGAGGTGTAGTTGGTGTAGCCTGGGCACTTCTTGGGCAGCAAGACTTTTCTGTGGTGGCACCTTTTGTCTGGCAGACATCTTCATTTATATCTAATTTTCCAGGATGGTGCGACCGGCCATTGCAAAGCAGGGCTGAAAAAAAGGGAACAGCAGCTCTTTCCACCAGAAAAAAAGTCTGGAAGCTTTGGATTCAGGTGTATTTGGTGCAGCCCGGGCACTTCTTGGGCAGCAAGAACTTTCTGTGGCGGCACCTTTTGTCTGGCAAGATCTTCATTTATATACAATTTTCCAGGACGGTGGGACCCGCCATTGCAGAGCAGGTCTGAAAAAAGGGAACAGCAGCTCTTTCCACCAGGAAAAAAACTCTGGAACCTTTGGCTTTGAGGTGCAGTTGTTAGGGCAGCCTGGGCACTTCTTGGGCAACCAGAGTTTCTGTGGTGGCACCTTTTGTCTGGCAGCAATCTTCATTTACATTCCATTTTCCAGGAGGTGGGACCGGCCATTGCAGAGCAGCGCTGAAAAAAGGGAACAGCAGCTCTTTCTACCAGGATAAAAAGTCTGGATCTGTTGGCTTCAGCTGAAGTTGATGGGGCAGCCTGGGTACTTCTTGGGCAGCAAAGACCTTTCTGTGGTGGCAACTTTTGTCTCGCAGGAATCTTCATTTGGAGTAAGTTTTCCAGGAGATGGGACCGGCCATTGCAGAGCAGGGCAGAAAAAAGGGAACAGCACCTCTTTCCACCAGGAAAAAAGTCTGGAAGTTTTGGCTTCAGGCTCAGTTCTTGGGGCAGCCTGGGCACTTCTTGGGCAGCAAGACCTTTCTGTGGTGGCACCTTTTGTGTGTCAGGAATCTTCATCTACATTACATTAACCATGAAGTGGGATCAGCCATTGCAGAGCAGAGCAGAAAAAAAGGGAACAGCAGCTCTTTCGACCTGGAAAAAAGGTCTCGATCTTTTGGCTTCAGGTGCAGTTATTGGGGCAGCCTGGGCACTTCTTGGGCAGCAAGAGTTTTCTTTGGTGGCACCTTTTGTCTGGCAGGAATCTTCATTTGGATTCAATTTTTCAGGAGGTGGGACCGGCCATTGCAGCGCAGGGCTGAAAAAAGGAAACAGCATCTCTTGCCACCAGGAAAAAAAGTCTGGGTCCTTTGGCTTTGAGGTGCAGTTGTTACGGTAGCCTGGGCACTTCTTGGGCAGCAAGAGTTTTCTTTGATGGCACTATTTCTCTGGCAGAAATCTTTAGTTGGATTCAATTGCCCTGGAGATGGGACCAGCCATTGCAGCGCAGGGCTGAAAAAAGGGAACAGCATCGCTTGCCACCGGAAAAAAAAAAACTGGAACCTTTCGTTTTTAGGTGCAGTTATTGGGGCAGCCTGGGCAATTCTTGGGCAGCAAAGAGTTTGCTGTGGTGGCACCTTTGGTCTGGCAGGAATCTTCATTTGGATTCAATTTTTCAGGAGGTGGGACAAGTCGTTGTAGCACAGTGCTGAAAAAAGGGAACAGCAGCTCTTTCCACCAGGAAAAAAGTCTGGAACCTTTGGCTTCAGGTGTACTTGGTGCAGCCTGGGCACTTCTTGGGCAGCAAGAGTTTTCTTTGGTGGTACCTTTTGTCTGGCAGGAATCTTCATTTGGATTCAATTTTTCAGGATGTGGGACCGCCAATTGCAGCGCAGGGTTGAAAAGGAGAGAACAGAAGCTCTTTCCACCAGGAAAAAAACCTGGAAGTTCTGAGGTGCAGTTGTTGGTGCAACCTGGGTACTTCTTGGGCAGCAGGACCTTTCTGTGGTGGCACCTTTTGTCTGGCAGGAATCTTCAGTTGGATTCAATTTTTCAGGAGGTGGGACAAGCCGTTGTAGCACAGTGCTGAAAAAAGGGAACAGCAGCTCTTTCCACCAGGAAAAAAACTCTGGAAGTTTTGGCTTCAGGTGTACTTCGTGCAGCCTGGGCACTTCTTGGGCAGCAAGACCTTTCTGTGGTGGCACCTTTTGTCTGGCAGGAATCTTCAGTTGGATTCAATTTTTCAGGAGGTGGGACCGGCCATTGCAGCGCAGGGCTGAAAAAAGGGAACAGCAGCTCTTTCCACCAGGAAAAAAACTCTGGAACCTTTGGCTTTGAGGTGCAGTTGTTGGGGCAGCCTGGGCACTTCTTGGGCAGCAAGACCTTTCTGTGGTGGCACCTTTTGTCTGGCAGGAATCTTCATTTACATTCCATTATCCAGGAGGTGGGACCGGACAATGCAGCGCAGGGCAGAAAAAAGGGAACAGCTGCTCTTTCCACCAGGAAAAAAAGTCTCAAAGCTTTGGCTTCAGGTGTAGTTGTTGGGGCAGCCTGGGCACTTCTTGGGCAGTAAGACCTTTCTGTGGTAGTACCTTTTGTCTGGCACAAATCTTCAGTTGGTGTAAATTTTCCAGGAGGTGGGACTGGCCATTGGAGCGCAGGGCTGAAAAAAGGGAACAGCAGCTCTTTCCACCAGGAAAAAAGTCTGGAAGTTTTGGTTTCAGGTGCAGTTTTTGGGGCAGCCTGGGCACTTTTTGGGCAGCAAGAGTTTTCTGTGGTGCCACCTTTTGTCTGGCACAAATCCTCATTTGGAGTAAATTTTTCAGGAGGTGGGACCGGCCATTGAAACGCAGGGCAGAAAAAAGGGAACAGCAGCTCTTTCCACCAGGAAAAAAAGTCTGGAAGCTTTGGCTTCAGGTGTAGTTGGTGGGGCAGCCTGGGCACTTCTTTCGTAGCAAAGATATTTCTGTGGTGGCACCTTTTGTCTGGCAGGAATCTTCATTTATATCCAATTTTCCAGGACATTGTGACCGGCCATTGCAGCGCAGGGCAGAAAAAAGGGAACAGGAGCTCTTTCCACCAGGAAAAAAAGTCTGGAACTTTTGCCTTTGAGGTGTAGTTGGTGCAGCCTGGGCACTTCGTGGGCAGCAAGACCTTTCTGTGGTGGCACCTTCTGTCTGGCAGGAATCTTCATTTGGATTCAATTTTCCAGGAGATGGGACCGGCTGTTGCAGCCAGGCCAGAAAAAAGAGAACAGTAGCTCTTTCCACCAGGAAAAAAGTCTGGAAGTTTTGAGGTGCAGTTGTTGGGGCAGCCTGGGCACTTCTTGGGCAGGAATTATTTTCTGTGGAGGAAACTTTTGTCGGGCAGGAATCAACATTCACATTCCATTTTCCAGGAGGTGGGACTGGCCATTGCAGCGCAGGGCTGAAAAAAGGGAACAGCAGCTCTTTCCACCAGGATAAAAAGTCTGGAACCTTTGGCTTCAGGTGCAGTTATTGGGGCAGCCTGGGCACTTCTTGGGCAGCAAAGATCTTTCTGTGGTGGCACCTTTTGTCTGCCAGGAATCTTCATTTGGATTCAAATTTCCAGGAGGTGGGACCCGCCATTCCAGAGCAGGGCAGAAAAAAGGCAACAGCAGCTCTTTCCACCAGGAAAAAAGTCTGGAAGTTTTGATGTGCAGTTGTTGGGGCAGCCTGGGAACTTCTTGGGCAGGAACAGTTTTCTGTGCTGGCACCTTTTGTCTTTCACAAATCTTCATTTACATTCCATTTTCTGGAGGTGGGACCGGCCATTGCAGCGCAGGGCTGAAAAAAAGGGAACAGCAGCTCTTTCCCTGAGGAAAAAAAGTCTGGAACTTTTGGCTTTGAGGTGTAGTTGGTGTAGCCTGGGCACTTCTTGGGCAGCAAGACTTTTCTGTGGTGGCACCTTTTGTCTGGCAGACATCTTCATTTATATCTAATTTTCCAGGATGGTGCGACCGGCCATTGCAAAGCAGGGCTGAAAAAAAGGGAACAGCAGCTCTTTCCACCAGAAAAAAAGTCTGGAAGCTTTGGATTCAGGTGTATTTGGTGCAGCCCGGGCACTTCTTGGGCAGCAAGAACTTTCTGTGGCGGCACCTTTTGTCTGGCAAGATCTTCATTTATATACAATTTTCCAGGACGGTGGGACCCGCCATTGCAGAGCAGGTCTGAAAAAAGGGAACAGCAGCTCTTTCCACCAGGAAAAAAACTCTGGAACCTTTGGCTTTGAGGTGCAGTTGTTAGGGCAGCCTGGGCACTTCTTGGGCAACCAGAGTTTTCTGTGGTGGCACCTTTTGTCTGGCAGCAATCTTCATTTACATTCCATTTTCCAGGAGGTGGGACCGGCCATTGCAGAGCAGCGCTGAAAAAAGGGAACAGCAGCTCTTTCTACCAGGAAACAAAGTCTGGATCTGTTGGCTTCAGCTGAAGTTGATGGGGCAGCCTGGGTACTTCTTGGGCAGCAAAGACCTTTCTGTGGTGGCAACTTTTGTCTCGCAGGAATCTTCATTTGGAGTAAGTTTTCCAGGAGATGGGACCGGCCATTGCAGAGCAGGGCAGAAAAAAGGGAACAGCACCTCTTTCCACCAGGAAAAAAGTCTGGAAGTTTTGGCTTCAGGCTCAGTTCTTGGGGCAGCCTGGGCACTTCTTGGGCAGCAAGACCTTTCTGTGGTGGCACCTTTTGTGTGTCAGGAATCTTCATCTACATTACATTAACCATGAAGTGGGATCAGCCATTGCAGAGCAGAGCAGAAAAAAAGGGAACAGCAGCTCTTTCGACCTGGAAAAAAGGTCTTGATCTTTTGGCTTCAGGTGCAGTTATTGGGGCAGCCTGGGCACTTCTTGGGCAGCAAGAGTTTTCTTTGGTGGCACCTTTTGTCTGGCAGGAATCTTCATTTGGATTCAATTTTTCAGGAGGTGGGACCGGCCATTGCAGCGCAGGGCTGAAAAAAGGAAACAGCATCTCTTGCCACCAGGAAAAAAAGTCTGGGTCCTTTGGCTTTGAGGTGCAGTTGTTACGGTAGCCTGGGCACTTCTTGGGCAGCAAGAGTTTTCTTTGATGGCACTATTTCTCTGGCAGAAATCTTTAGTTGGATTCAATTGCCCTGGAGATGGGACCAGCCATTGCAGCGCAGGGCTGAAAAAAGGGAACAGCATCGCTTGCCACCGGAAAAAAAAAAAACTGGAACCTTTCGTTTTTAGGTGCAGTTATTGGGGCAGCCTGGGCAATTCTTGGGCAGCAAAGAGTTTGCTGTGGTGGCACCTTTGGTCTGGCAGGAATCTTCAGTTGGATTCAATTTTTCAGGAGGTGGGACAAGTCGTTGTAGCACAGTGCTGAAAAAAGGGAACAGCAGCTCTTTCCACCAGGAAAAAAGTCTGGAACCTTTGGCTTCAGGTGTACTTGGTGCAGCCTGGGCACTTCTTGGGCAGCAAGAGTTTTCTTTGGTGGTACCTTTTGTCTGGCAGGAATCTTCATTTGGATTCAATTTTTCAGGATGTGGGACCGCCAATTGCAGCGCAGGGTTGAAAAGGAGAGAACAGAAGCTCTTTCCACCAGGAAAAAAACCTGGAAGTTCTGAGGTGCAGTTGTTGGTGCAACCTGGGTACTTCTTGGGCAGCAAGACCTTTCTGTGGTGGCACCTTTTGTCTGGCAGGAATCTTCAGTTGGATTCAATTTTTCAGGAGGTGGGACAAGCCGTTGTAGCACAGTGCTGAAAAAAGGGAACAGCAGCTCTTTCCACCAGGAAAAAAACTCTGGAAGTTTTGGCTTCAGGTGTACTTCGTGCAGCCTGGGCACTTCTTGGGCAGCAAGACCTTTCTGTGGTGGCACCTTTTGTCTGGCAGGAATCTTCAGTTGGATTCAATTTTTCAGGAGGTGGGACCGGCCATTGCAGCGCAGGGCTGAAAAAAGGGAACAGCAGCTCTTTCCACCAGGAAAAAAACTCTGGAACCTTTGGCTTTGAGGTGCAGTTGTTGGGGCAGCCTGGGCACTTCTTGGGCAGCAAGACCTTCCTGTGGTGGCACCTTTTGTCTGGCAGGAATCTTCATTTACATTCCATTATCCAGGAGGTGGGACCGGACAATGCAGCGCAGGGCAGAAAAAAGGGAACAGCTGCTCTTTCCACCAGGAAAAAAAGTCTCAAAGCTTTGGCTTCAGGTGTAGTTGTTGGGGCAGCCTGGGCACTTCTTGGGCAGTAAGACCTTTCTGTGGTAGTACCTTTTGTCTGGCACGAATCTTCAGTTGGTGTAAATTTTCCAGGAGGTGGGACTGGCCATTGGAGCGCAGGGCTGAAAAAAGGGAACAGCAGCTCTTTCCACCAGGAAAAAAGTCTGGAAGTTTTGGTTTCAGGTGCAGTTGGTGGGGCAGCCTGGGCACTTTTTGGGCAGCAAGAGTTTTCTGTGGTGCCACCTTTTGTCTGGCACAAATCCTCATTTGGAGTAAATTTTTCAGGAGGTGGGACCGGCCATTGAAACGCAGGGCAGAAAAAAGGGAACAGCAGCTCTTTCCACCAGGAAAAAAAGTCTGGAAGCTTTGGCTTCAGGTGTAGTTGGTGGGGCAGCCTGGGCACTTCTTTCGTAGCAAAGATATTTCTGTGGTGGCACCTTTTGTCTGGCAGGAATCTTCATTTATATCCAATTTTCCAGGACATTGTGACCGGCCATTGCAGCGCAGGGCAGAAAAAAGGGAACAGGAGCTCTTTCCACCAGGAAAAAAAGTCTGGAACTTTTGCCTTTGAGGTGTAGTTGGTGCAGCCTGGGCACTTCGTGGGCAGCAAGACCTTTCTGTGGTGGCACCTTCTGTCTGGCAGGAATCTTCATTTGGATTCAATTTTCCAGGAGATGGGACCGGCTGTTGCAGCCAGGCCAGAAAAAAGAGAACAGTAGCTCTTTCCACCAGGAAAAAAGTCTGGAAGTTTTGAGGTGCAGTTGTTGGGGCAGCCTGGGCACTTCTTGGGCAGGAATTATTTTCTGTGGAGGAAACTTTTGTAGGGCAGGAATCAACATTCACATTCCATTTTCCAGGAGGTGGGACTGGCCATTGCAGCGCAGGGCTGAAAAAAGGGAACAGCAGCTCTTTCCACCAGGATAAAAAGTCTGGAACCTTTGGCTTCAGGTGCAGTTACTGGGGCAGCCTGGGCACTTCTTGGGCAGCAAAGATCTTTCTGTGGTGGCACCTTTTGTCTGCCAGGAATCTTCATTTGGATTCAAATTTCCAGGAGGTGGGACCCGCCATTCCAGAGCAGGGCAGAAAAAAGGCAACAGCAGCTCTTTCCACCAGGAAAAAAGTCTGGAAGTTTTGATGTGCAGTTGTTGGGGCAGCCTGGGAACTTCTTGGGCAGGAACAGTTTTCTGTGCTGGCACCTTTTGTCTTTCACAAATCTTCATTTACATTCCATTTTCTGGAGGTGGGACCGGCCATTGCAGCGCAGGGCTGAAAAAAAGGGAACAGCAGCTCTTTCCCTGAGGAAAAAAAGTCTGGAACTTTTGGCTTTGAGGTGTAGTTGGTGTAGCCTGGGCACTTCTTGGGCAGCAAGACTTTTCTGTGGTGGCACCTTTTGTCTGGCAGACATCTTCATTTATATCTAATTTTCCAGGATGGTGCGACCGGCCATTGCAAAGCAGGGCTGAAAAAAAGGGAACAGCAGCTCTTTCCACCAGAAAAAAAGTCTGGAAGCTTTGGATTCAGGTGTATTTGGTGCAGCCCGGGCACTTCTTGGGCAGCAAGAACTTTCTGTGGCGGCACCTTTTGTCTGGCAAGATCTTCATTTATATACAATTTTCCAGGACGGTGGGACCCGCCATTGCAGAGCAGGTCTGAAAAAAGGGAACAGCAGCTCTTTCCACCAGGAAAAAAACTCTGGAACCTTTGGCTTTGAGGTGCAGTTGTTAGGGCAGCCTGGGCACTTCTTGGGCAACCAGAGTTTTCTGTGGTGGCACCTTTTGTCTGGCAGCAATCTTCATTTACATTCCATTTTCCAGGAGGTGGGACCGGCCATTGCAGAGCAGCGCTGAAAAAAGGGAACAGCAGCTCTTTCTACCAGGAAACAAAGTCTGGATCTGTTGGCTTCAGCTGAAGTTGATGGGGCAGCCTGGGTACTTCTTGGGCAGCAAAGACCTTTCTGTGGTGGCAACTTTTGTCTCGCAGGAATCTTCATTTGGAGTAAGTTTTCCAGGAGATGGGACCGGCCATTGCAGAGCAGGGCAGAAAAAAGGGAACAGCACCTCTTTCCACCAGGAAAAAAGTCTGGAAGTTTTGGCTTCAGGCTCAGTTCTTGGGGCAGCCTGGGCACTTCTTGGGCAGCAAGACCTTTCTGTGGTGGCACCTTTTGTGTGTCAGGAATCTTCATCTACATTACATTAACCATGAAGTGGGATCAGCCATTGCAGAGCAGAGCAGAAAAAAAGGGAACAGCAGCTCTTTCGACCTGGAAAAAAGGTCTCGATCTTTTGGCTTCAGGTGCAGTTATTGGGGCAGCCTGGGCACTTCTTGGGCAGCAAGAGTTTTCTTTGGTGGCACCTTTTGTCTGGCAGGAATCTTCATTTGCATTCAATTTTTCAGGAGGTGGGACCGGCCATTGCAGCGCAGGGCTGAAAAAAGGAAACAGCATCTCTTGCCACCAGGAAAAAAAGTCTGGGTCCTTTGGCTTTGAGGTGCAGTTGTTACGGTAGCCTGGGCACTTCTTGGGCAGCAAGAGTTTTCTTTGATGGCACTATTTCTCTGGCAGAAATCTTTAGTTGGATTCAATTGCCCTGGAGATGGGACCAGCCATTGCAGCGCAGGGCTGAAAAAAGGGAACAGCATCGCTTGCCACCGGAAAAAAAAAAAACTGGAACCTTTCGTTTTTAGGTGCAGTTATTGGGGCAGCCTGGGCAATTCTTGGGCAGCAAGAACTTTCTGTGGTGGCACCTTTTGTCTGGCAGGAATCTTCAGTTGGATTCAATTTTTCAGGAGGTGGGACCGGCCATTGCAGCGCAGGGCTGAAAAAAGGGAACAGCAGCTCTTTCCACCAGGAAAAAAACTCTGGAACCTTTGGCTTTGAGGTGCAGTTGTTGGGGCAGCCTGGGCACTTCTTGGGCAGCAAGACCTTCCTGTGGTGGCACCTTTTGTCTGGCAGGAATCTTCATTTACATTCCATTATCCAGGAGGTGGGACCGGACAATGCAGCGCAGGGCAGAAAAAAGGGAACAGCTGCTCTTTCCACCAGGAAAAAAAGTCTCAAAGCTTTGGCTTCAGGTGTAGTTGTTGGGGCAGCCTGGGCACTTCTTGGGCAGTAAGACCTTTCTGTGGTAGTACCTTTTGTCTGGCACGAATCTTCAGTTGGTGTAAATTTTCCAGGAGGTGGGACTGGCCATTGGAGCGCAGGGCTGAAAAAAGGGAACAGCAGCTCTTTCCACCAGGAAAAAAGTCTGGAAGTTTTGGTTTTAGGTGCAGTTATTGGGGCAGCCTGGGCAATTCTTGGGCAGCAAAGAGTTTGCTGTGGTGGCACCTTTGGTCTGGCAGGAATCTTCAGTTGGATTCAATTTTTCAGGAGGTGGGACAAGTCGTTGTAGCACAGTGCTGAAAAAAGGGAACAGCAGCTCTTTCCACCAGGAAAAAAGTCTGGAACCTTTGGCTTCAGGTGTACTTGGTGGCAGCCTGGGCACTTCTTGGGCAGCAAGAGTTTTCTTTGGTGGTACCTTTTGTCTGGCAGGAATCTTCATTTGGATTCAATTTTTCAGGATGTGGGACCGCCAATTGCAGCGCAGGGTTGAAAAGGAGAGAACAGAAGCTCTTTCCACCAGGAAAAAAACCTGGAAGTTCTGAGGTGCAGTTGTTGGTGCAACCTGGGTACTTTCTTGGGCAGCAAGACCTTTCTGTGGGTGGCACCTTTTGTCTGGCAGGAATCTTCAGTTGGATTCAATTTTTCAGGAGGTGGGACAAGCCGTTGTAGCACAGTGCTGAAAAAAGGGAACAGCAGCTCTTTCCACCAGGAAAAAAACTCTGGAAGTTTTGGCTTCAGGTGTACTTCGTGCAGCCTGGGCACTTCTTGGGCAGCAAGACCTTTCTGTGGTGGCACCTTTTGTCTGGCAGGAATCTTCAGTTGGATTCAATTTTTCAGGAGGTGGGACCGGCCATTGCAGCGCAGGGCTGAAAAAAGGGAACAGCAGCTCTTTCCACCAGGGAAAAAAACTCTGGAACCTTTGGCTTTGAGGTGCAGTTGTTGGGGCAGCCTGGGCACTTCTTGGGCAGCAAGACTTCCTGTGGTGGCACCTTTTGTCTGGCAGGAATCTTCATTTACATTCCATTATCCAGGAGGTGGGACCGGACAATGCAGCGCAGGGCAGAAAAAAGGGAACAGCTGCTCTTTCCACCAGGAAAAAAAGTCTCAAAGCTTTGGCTTCAGGTGTAGTTGTTGGGGCAGCCTGGGCACTTCTTGGGCAGTAAGACCTTTCTGTGGTAGTACCTTTTGTCTGGC
The DNA here is from genome assembly GCF_036250125.1 of Pseudopipra pipra. Lineage (NCBI taxonomy): Eukaryota > Metazoa > Chordata > Aves > Passeriformes > Pipridae > Pseudopipra > Pseudopipra pipra. The sequence continues at coordinate 34,846 of NW_026990889.1, forward strand.
ACGAATCTTCAGTTGGTGTAAATTTTCCAGGAGGTGGGACTGGCCATTGGAGCGCAGGGCTGAAAAAAGGGAACAGCAGCTCTTTCCACCAGGAAAAAAGTCTGGAAGTTTTGGTTTCAGGTGCAGTTGGTGGGGGCAGCCTGGGCACTTTTTGGGCAGCAAGAGTTTTCTGTGGTGCCACCTTTTGTCTGGCACAAATCCTCATTTGGAGTAAATTTTTCAGGAGGTGGGACCGGCCATTGAAACGCAGGGCAGAAAAAAGGAACAGCAGCTCTTTCCACCAGGAAAAAAAGTCTGGAAGCTTTGGCTTCAGGTGTAGTTGGTGGGGCAGCCTGGGCACTTCTTTCGTAGCAAAGATATTTCTGTGGTGGCACCTTTTGTCTGGCAGGAATCTTCATTTATATCCAATTTTCCAGGACATTGTGACCGGCCATTGCAGCGCAGGGCAGAAAAAAGGGAACAGGAGCTCTTTCCACCAGGAAAAAAAGTCTGGAACTTTTGCCTTTGAGGTGTAGTTGGTGCAGCCTGGGCACTTCGTGGGA
>NW_026990890.1:0-35163 GCF_036250125.1 Pseudopipra pipra
TCTGCACCTCCAAGCCCAAGCTTCCGGACTTTTTTTCCTGGTGGAAGGAGCTGCTGTTCCCTTTTTTCTGCCCTGCGATTCAATGGCCGGTCCCACCTCCTGAACAATGTACTCCAAATAAAGATTGCTGCCAGACAAAAGGTGCCACCACAGAAAACTCTTGCTGCCCAAGAAGTGCCCAGGCTGCCCCACCAACTGCAGCAGAAGCGAAAGGATCCAGACTTTTTTTCCTGGTGGAAAGAGCTGCTGTGTTCCCTTTTTTCAGCCCTGCGCTGCAATGACCGGTCCCACCTTTTGAAAAATGAAAGCAAATGAAGATTCCTGCCAGACAAAAGGTGCCACCACAGAAAGCTCTTTTCTGCCCAAGAAGTGCCCAGTCTGCCCCAACAACTACACCTCAAAGCCAAAGCTTCCAGACTTTTTTTCCTTAGGGAAAGATGCTGTTCACTTTTTTTAACCCTGCGCTGCAATGGCCTGTCTCACCTCCTGAGAAATAGAATCCAAATGAAGATTCCTGCCAGACAAAAGGTGCCACCACAGAATGCTCTTTGCTGCCCAAGAAGTGCCGAGGCTACCCCAACAACTACACCTCCAAACCAAAGGTTCCAGACTTTTTTTCCTTAAGGAAAGAGCTGCTGTTCCCTTTTTTCAGCCCTGTGTTGCAATGGCGTGTCTTACCTCCTAAAAATAGAATCCAAATGAAGATTGCTGCCAGACAAAAGGTGCCACCACAGAAAGGTCTTGCTGCCCAAGAAGTGCCCAGGCTGCCCCACCAACTGCACCTCCAAGCCAAAGCTTCCAGACTGTTTTTCCTAGGGAAAGGCCTGCTGTTCCCTTTTTTCAGCCCTATGCTGCAATGACCTGTCCCACCTTTTGACATATAGAATCCAAATGAAGATTTCTGCCATAAAAAAGGTGCCACCACAGAGAGCTCATTGCTGCCGAAGAAGTGCCCAGGCTGCCCCAACAACTGCACGTCAAGGCCAAAGCTTCCAGACTTTTTTCCTTAGGGAAAGAGGTGCTGTTCCCTTTTTTCAGCCCTGCGTTGCAGTGGCCGGTCCCACTTCCTGAACAATTTACTCCAAATAAAGATTGCTGCCAGACAAAAGGTGCCACCACAGAAAGGTCTTGCTGCCCAAGAAGTGCCCAGGCTGCCCCACCAACTGCAGCAGAAGCGAAAGCATCCAGACTTTTTTTCCTGGTGGAAGGAGCTGCTGTTCCCTTTTTTCTGCCCTGTGCTGCAATGACCGGTCCCACCTTTTGAAAAATAGAATCCAAATGAAGATTGCTGCCAGACAAAAGGTGCCACCACAGAAAGGTCTTGCTGCCCAAGAAGTGCCCAGGCTGTCCCAATAACTGCACCTCCAAGCCAAAGCTTCCAGACTGTTTTTCCTAGGGAAAGGCCTGCTGTTCACTTTTTTCAGCCCTATGCTGCAATGACCTGTCCCACCTCCTTAAAAATAGAATCCAAATGAAGATTTCTGCTATACAAAAGGTGCCACCACAGAAAGGTCTTGCTGCCCAAGAAGTGCCCAGGCTGTCCCAATAACTGCACCTCAAAGCCAAAGCTTCCAGACTGTTTTTCCTTAGGGAAAGAGCTGCTGTTCCCTTTTTTCAACCCTGCACTGCAATGGTCGGTCCCACCTTTTGAATAATTGAATGCAAATGAAGATTCCTGCCAGACAAAACGTGCCACCACAGAAAACTCTTCCTTCCCAAGAAGTGCCCAGCCTGCACAAACTACACCTCCAAGCCAAAGCTTCCAGACTTTTTTTCCTGGTGGAAAAAGCTGCTGTTCCCTTTTTTCAGCTCTGCTCTGAAATATCCTGTCCCACCTCCTGAACAATTGAATCCAAATGAAGATTCGTGCCAGACAAAAGGTGCCACCACAGAATGCTCTTGCTGCCCAAGAAGTGCCCCGCCTGCCCCAACAACTGCACGTCAAAGCCAAAGCTTCCAGACTTTTTTCCTTAGGGAAAGAGCTGCTGTTCCCTTTTTTCAGCCCTGCGTTGCAGTGGCCGGTACCACTTCCTGAACAATTTACTCCAAATAAAGATTGCTGCCAGACAAAAGGTGCCACCACAGAAAACTCTTGCTGCCCAAGAAGTGCCCAGGCTGCCCCACCAACTGCACCTCCAAGCCCAAGCTTCCAGGCTTTTTTTCTTGGTGGAAGGAGCTGCTGTTCCCTTTTTTCTGCCCTGCGATTCAATGGCCGGTCCCACCTCCTGAACAATGTACTCCAAATAAAGATTGCTGCCAGACAAAAGGTGCCACCACAGAAAACTCTTGCTGCCCAAGAAGTGCCCAGGCTGCCCCACCAACTGCAGCAGAAGCGAAAGGATCCAGACTTTTTTTCCTGGTGGAAAGAGCTGCTGTTCCCTTTTTTCAGCCCTGCGCTGCAATGACCGGTCCCACCTTTTGAAAAATGAAAGCAAATGAAGATTCCTGCCAGACAAAAGGTGCCACCACAGAAAGCTCTTTTCTGCCCAAGAAGTGCCCAGTCTGCCCCAACAACTACACCTCAAAGCCAAAGCTTCCAGACTTTTTTTCCTTAGGGAAAGATGCTGTTCACTTTTTTCAGCCCTGCGCTGCAATGACCGGTCCCACCTTTTGAAAAATGAAAGCAAATGAAGATTCCTGCCAGACAAAAGGTGCCACCACAGAATGCTCTTTGCTGCCCAAGAAGTGCCGAGGCTACCCCAACAACTACACCTCCAAGTGTCGTGGTTTGAACCTTGTTTTCCCCCAGAGGCTAAGAGAAGTGGTAGACCCCAAGGGGTGGAAACCCCTAGAAGTTTTGAAGTTCTGCCCAATGGGCGCTCCTGCAGAAATGTAAACATATCACAACCAGACCGGAAGAGAAGAGTTGTAGTTTGGTTGTTGTAGGAGAGGTGGCCATGTTGTGAGCCACGAGGAAGGGGCTCTGTGCCCCTTGGGGCCTCTGGCCCCCTCCCAGCCCCTGGCTGGGGGGCTGCAGGGACCTGGAACAGCATAAAGCTGGGCTAGGTGCCTGTAGTTATGCTGGGAGATGTTCTCTCCATGGGCGCAGAGCAGCAGCCGACACTGGCCGGAGAAGGTGGCAGAGAGCCAGGAGATAAGAACCTGAACTGAAGGAGCAGCAGAAACAACATGCAGCACCGGAGAAAAGACTCCTGGAAAGAGAGAGAGAGAGAACTAGCAGCTGAGAGACAGAGTTTGGGGTAAGAGACTGTACCAGATCCCCCAAAACTCCCTTGGAGACCCTCTTGGAGAAGAGGGACATGGACTCCTATTTTAGAGGAGCCTTGGAGTATGCAGCACGAGAGAGAGAGGAGCTGAGAAGCTCAGGGCGTCCCGGAGCTGGACCGGGATGGCCGGATGGAATGTGGGGGGGGGGAGTTGACCTTGGCTCCCCCCCCTCGCACTCCTGCCTGGTGGCAGCCTGAGAGACAGGGCACAAAGGCCCTGCAAGCAAGGAGCTGAGTCTCCTGAAGATACCAGACCGTCACGAAGACTCCCCTGTGTCTTCGTGATATGACGTGGTGATACGACCTTGTCTGGGGTTACGAAGTCCATGGAAGACCCCTCGGTTGTGAGGCGATGGGGCCAAGAGAGAGAGACTTGGATACCTCCCTTGTGGGTGCTGGCAGAAAGCCAGCCACAACTGCTGCATGCATGAGACAGAGCAGAAGAGCTTTGGTAAGACTGAATTGAAAGCTGCCTTCAATGTTCTAACTCAAGAGGAGTGAAGATCTACAAGGAAATCCCCTGAAGGCTCGGGCTCGGGGTTGAAATTTCCACAAAGTAAGAACAAAAATCCTGACTGCCACACTTAAATCTGCTGCCTCAGGAAAATGAAGGACACTAACCAGTGCCACAAAAAACTGAAATGAAGGAACTGTGGCCTGAGGAAGTGACAGAAAGACTTTTCTCTTTTCTTCTTGGACTTTTATTTGGAGGGGAGAGGAGACCTGATCCACTGTAAGTACTATATGTCATGGTAGAGATAGTTGTGATCATGTGTATAATGTGATATGGTATTTATTTGTACAGTCATTGTAATATATTCCCTTTCCCCACTTCGAGTCTGGTGTGTTTTGTCTGGAAAAGCCCATCTCACATTGGGTTGAGATGTGGGAGGGGGGATGGAACTAGGGAATTGGATTTTGGGACTATTTCAAACCATGACATAAATGGTAGCAGAGGATGGTTACGAACCATCAAGGGGGAAAGAGATAAGAGCCATGATGCTTGTGGTAACTGAAAGAGTTTTCCAGACAAAACACAGACTGTACCATTGTAGTGAAAGTAAGCCTATAGTAATGTAAGTTAAGTATTAAGGGTAGAGTTAAGTTTGTGATGATGCTATATTGATGTGTAGTAGAGAGATTTTGGTTATATTTTAGTTTGTTGAAGATTGAATGTTGATTAGAGTTTTTTTCAGTTGTTGTGATATGTTGACAGTTTCGCAGGAGCGAGGGGTGGAGTGTTGTCGTGGTTTGAACCTTGTTTTCCCCCAGAGGCTAAGAGAAGTGGTAGACCCCAAGGGGTGGAAACCCCTAGAAGTTTTGAAGTTCTGCCCAATGGGCGCTCCTGCAGAAATGTAAACATATCACAACCAGACCGGAAGAGAAGAGTTGTAGTTTGGTTGTTGTAGGAGAGGTGGCCATGTTGTGAGCCACGAGGAAGGGGCTCTGTGCCCCTTGGGGCCTCTGGCCCCCTCCCAGCCCCTGGCTGGGGGGCTGCAGGGACCTGGAACAGCATAAAGCTGGGCTAGGTGCCTGTAGTTATGCTGGGAGATGTTCTCTCCATGGGCGCAGAGCAGCAGCCGACACTGGCCGGAGAAGGTGGCAGAGAGCCAGGAGATAAGAACCTGAACTGAAGGAGCAGCAGAAACAACATGCAGCACCGGAGAAAAGACTCCTGGAAAGAGAGAGAGAGAGAACTAGCAGCTGAGAGACAGAGTTTGGGGTAAGAGACTGTACCAGATCCCCCAAAACTCCCTTGGAGACCCTCTTGGAGAAGAGGGACATGGACTCCTATTTTAGAGGAGCCTTGGAGTATGCAGCACGAGAGAGAGAGGAGCTGAGAAGCTCAGGGCGTCCCGGAGCTGGACCGGGATGGCCGGATGGAATGCGGGGGGGAGTTGACCTTGGCTCCCCCCCCTCGCACTCCTGCCTGGTGGCAGCCTGAGAGACAGGGCACAAAGGCCCTGCAAGCAAGGAGCTGAGTCTCCTGAAGATACCAGACCGTCACGAAGACTCCCCTGTGTCTTCGTGATATGACGTGGTGATACGACCTTGTCTGGGGTTACGAAGTCCATGGAAGACCCCTCGGTTGTGAGGCGATGGGGCCAAGAGAGAGAGACTTGGATACCTCCCTTGTGGGTGCTGGCAGAAAGCCAGCCACAACTGCTGCATGCATGAGACAGAGCAGAAGAGCTTTGGTAAGACTGAATTGAAAGCTGCCTTCAATGTTCTAACTCAAGAGGAGTGAAGATCTACAAGGAAATCCCCTGAAGGCTCGGGCTCGGGGTTGAAATTTCCACAAAGTAAGAACAAAAATCCTGACTGCCACACTTAAATCTGCTGCCTCAGGAAAATGAAGGACACTAACCAGTGCCACAAAAAACTGAAATGAAGGAACTGTGGCCTGAGGAAGTGACAGAAAGACTTTTCTCTTTTCTTCTTGGACTTTTATTTGGAGGGGAGAGGAGACCTGATCCACTGTAAATACTATATGTCATGGTAGAGATAGTTGTGATCATGTGTATAATGTGATATGGTATTTATTTGTACAGTCATTGTAATATATTCCCTTTCCCCACTTCGAGTCTGGTGTGTTTTGTCTGGAAAAGCCCATCTCACATTGGGTTGAGATGTGGGAGGGGGATGGAACTAGGGAATTGGATTTTGGGACTATTTCAAACCATGACACCAAGCCAAAGGTTCCAGACTTTTTTTCCTTAAGGAAAGAGCTGCTGTTCCCTTTTTTCAGCCCTGTGTTGCAATGGCGTGTCTTACCTCCTAAAAATAGAATCCAAATGAAGATTGCTGCCAGACAAAAGGTGCCACCACAGAAAGGTCTTGCTGCCCAAGAAGTGCCCAGGCTGCCCCACCAACTGCACCTCCAAGCCAAAGCTTCCAGACTGTTTTTCCTAGGGAAAGGCCTGCTGTTCCCTTTTTTCAGCCCTATGCTGCAATGACCTGTCCCACCTTTTGACATATAGAATCCAAATGAAGATTTCTGCTATACAAAAGGTGCCACCACAGAGAGCTCATTGCTGCCCAAGAAGTGCCCAGGCTGCCCCAACAACTGCACGTCAAAGCCAAAGCTTCCAGACTTTTTTCCTTAGGGAAAGAGCTGCTGTTCCCTTTTTTCAGCCCTGCGTTGCAGTGGCCGGTCCCACTTCCTGAACAATTTACTCCAAATAAAGATTGCTGCCAGACAAAAGGTGCCACCACAGAAAGGTCTTGCTGCCCAAGAAGTGCCCAGGCTGCCCCACCAACTGCAGCAGAAGCGAAAGCATCCAGACTTTTTTTCCTGGTAAAAAGAGCTGCTGTTCCCTTTTTCTGCCCTGTGCTGCAATGACCGGTCCCACCTTTTGAAAAATTGAAAGCAAATGAAGATTGATGCCAGACAAAAGGTGCCACCACAGAAAGGTCTTGCTGCCCAAGAAGTGCCCAGGCTGTCCCAATAACTGCACCTCCAAGCCAAAGCTTCCAGACTGTTTTTCCTAGGGAAAGGCCTGCTGTTCACTTTTTTCAGCCCTATGCTGCAATGACCTGTCCCACCTCCTTAAAAATAGAATCCAAATGAAGATTTCTGCTATACAAAAGGTGCCACCACAGAAAACTCTTGCTGCCCAAGAAGTGCCCAGGCTGCCCCACCAACTGCAGCAGAAGCGAAAGGATCCAGACTTTTTTTCCTGGTGGAAAGAGCTGCTGTGTTCCCTTTTTTCAGCCCTGCGCTGCAATGACCGGTCCCACCTCCTGAAAAATTGAAAGCAAATGAAGATTGCTGCCAGACAAAAGGTGCCACCACAGAAAGGTCTTGCTGCCCAAGAAGTGCCCAGGCTGTCCCAATAACTGCACCTCAAAGCCAAAGCTTCCAGACTGTTTTTCCTTAGGGAAAGAGCTGCTGTTCCCTTTTTTCAACCCTGCACTGCAATGGTCGGTCCCACCTTTTGAATAATTGAATGCAAATGAAGATTCCTGCCAGACAAAAGGTGCCACCACAGAAAACTCTTCCTTCCCAAGAAGTGCCCAGCCTGCACAAACTACACCTCAAAGCCAAAGCTTCCAGACTTTTTTTCCTGGTGGAAAAAGCTGCTGTTCCCTTTTTTCAACTCTGCTCTGAAATATCCTGTCCCACCTCCTGAAAAATTGAATCCAAATGAAGATTCCTGCCAGACAAAAGGTGCCACCACAGAAAGCTCTTTGCTGCCCAAGAAGTGCCGAGGCTACCCCAACAACTACACCTCCAAGCCAAAGGTTCCAGACTTTTTTTCCTTAAGGAAAGAGCTGCTGTTCCCTTTTTTCAGCCCTATGCTACAATGACCTGTCCCACCATTTGACATATAGAATCCAAATGAAGTTTTCTGCCATACAAAAGGTGCCACCACAGAGAGCTCATTGCTGCCCAAGAAGTGCCCAGGCTGCCCCACCAACTGCACCTCCAAGCCAAAGCTTCCAGACTGTTTTTCCTAGGGAAAGGCCTGCTGTTCCCTTTTTTCAGCCCTATGCTGCAATGACCTGTCCCACCTTTTGACATATAGAATCCAAATGAAGATTTCTGCCATACAAAAGGTGCCACCACAGAGAGCTCATTGCTGCCCAAGAAGTGCCCAGGCTGCCCCAACAACTGCACGTCAAAGCCAAAGCTTCCAGATTTTTTTCCTGGTGGAAAGAGCTGCTGTTTCCTTTTTTCAGCCCTGCGTTGCAGTGGCCAGTCCCACTTCCTGAACAATTTACTCCAAATAAAGATTGCTGCCAGACAAAAGGTGCCACCACAGAAAGGTCTTGCTGCCCAAGAAGTGCCCAGGCTGTCCCAATAACTGCACCTCAAAGCCAAAGCTTCCAGACTGTTTTTCCTAGGGAAAGGCCTGCTGTTCACTTTTTTCAGCCCTATGCTGCAATGACCTGTCCCACCTCCTTAAAAATAGGATCCAAATGAAGATTTCTGCCATACAAAAGGTGCCACCACAGAAAACTCTTGCTGCCCAAGAAGTGCCCAGGCTGCCCCACCAACTGCACCTCCAAGCCCAAGCTTCCAGGCTTTTTTTCCTGGTGGAAGGAGCTGCTGTTCCTTTTTTCTGCCCTGCGATTCAATGGCCGGTCCCACCTCCTGAACAATGTACTCCAAATAAAGATTGCTGCCAGACAAAAGGTGCCACCACAGAAAACTCTTGCTGCCCAAGAAGTGCCCAGGCTGCCCCACCAACTGCAGCAGAAGCGAAAGGATCCAGACTTTTTTTCCTGGTGGAAAGAGCTGCTGTGTTCCCTTTTTTCAGCCCTGCGCTGCAATGACCGGTCCCACCTCCTGAAAAATTGAAAGCAAATGAAGATTCCTGCCAGACAAAAGTTGCCACCACAGAAAGCTCTTTGATGCCCAAGAAGTGCCCAGTCTGCCCCAACAACTACACTTCAAAACCAAAGCTTCCAGACTTTTTTTCCTTAGGGAAAGATGCTGTTCCCTTTTTTCAACCCTGCGCTGCAATGGCCTGTCCAACCTCCTAAAAAAAAGAATCCAAATGAAGATTGATGCCAGACAAAAGGTGCCACCACAGAAAGGTCTTGCTGCCCAAGAAGTGCCCAGGCTGCCCCACCAACTGCACCTCCAAGCCAAAGCTTCCAGACTGTTTTTCCTAGGGAAAGGCCTGCTGTTCCCTTTTTTCAGCCCTATGCTGCAATGACCTGTCCCACCTTTTGACATATAGAATCCAAATGAAGATTTCTGCCATACAAAAGGTGCCACCAGAGAGAGCTCATTGCTGCCCAAGAAGTGCCCAGGCTGCCCCAACAACTGCACGTCAAAGCCAAAGCTTCCAGACTTTTTTCCTTAGGGAAAGAGCTGCTGTTCCCTTTTTTCAGCTCTGCGGTGCAGTGGCCGGTCCCACTTCCTGAACAATTTACTCCAAATGAAGATTGCTGCCAGACAAAAGGTGCCACCACAGAAAACTCTTGCTGCCCAAGAAGTGCCCAGGCTGCCCCACCAACTGCAGCAGAAGCGAAAGGATCCAGACTTTTTTTCCTGGTGGAAAGAGCTGCTGTTCCCTTTTTTCAGCCCTGCGCTGCAATGACCGGTCCCACCTCCTGAAAAATTGAAGGCAAATGAAGATTGCTGCCAGACAAAAGGTGCCACCACAGAAAGGTCTTGCTGCCCAAGAAGTGCCCAGGCTGTCCCAATAACTGCACCTCAAAGCCAAAGCTTCCAGACTGTTTTTCCTTAGGGAAAGAGCTGCTGTTCCCTTTTTTCAACCCTGCACTGCAATGGTCGGTCCCACCTTTTGAATAATTGAATGCAAATGAAGATTCCTGCCAGACAAAAGGTGCCACCACAGAAAACTCTTCCTTCCCAAGAAGTGCCCAGCCTGCACAAACTACACCTCAAAGCCAAAGCTTCCAGACTTTTTTTCCTGGTGGAAAAAGCTGCTGTTCCCTTTTTTCAGCTCTGCTCTGAAATATCCTGTCCCACCTCCTGAACAATTGAATCCAAATGAAGATTCGTGCCAGACAAAAGGTGCCACCACAGAATGCTCTTGCTGCCCAAGAAGTGCCCCGCCTGCCCCAACAACTGCACGTCAAAGCCAAAGCTTCCAGACTTTTTTCCTTAGGGAAAGAGCTGCTGTTCCCTTTTTTCAGCCCTGCGTTGCAGTGGCCGGTCCCACTTCCTGAACAATTTACTCCAAATAAAGATTGCTGCCAGACAAAAGGTGCCACCACAGAAAACTCTTGCTGCCCAAGAAGTGCCCAGGCTGCCCCACCAACTGCACCTCCAAGCCCAAGCTTCCAGGCTTTTTTTCTTGGTGGAAGGAGCTGCTGTTCCCTTTTTTCTGCCCTGCGATTCAATGGCCGGTCCCACCTCCTGAACAATGTACTCCAAATAAAGATTGCTGCCAGACAAAAGGTGCCACCACAGAAAACTCTTGCTGCCCAAGAAGTGCCCAGGCTGCCCCACCAACTGCAGCAGAAGCGAAAGGATCCAGACTTTTTTTCCTGGTGGAAAGAGCTGCTGTTCCCTTTTTTCAGCCCTGCGCTGCAATGACCGGTCCCACCTTTTGAAAAATGAAAGCAAATGAAGATTCCTGCCAGACAAAAGGTGCCACCACAGAAAGCTCTTTTCTGCCCAAGAAGTGCCCAGTCTGCCCCAACAACTACACCTCAAAGCCAAAGCTTCCAGACTTTTTTTCCTTAGGGAAAGATGCTGTTCACTTTTTTCAGCCCTGCGCTGCAATGACCGGTCCCACCTTTTGAAAAATGAAAGCAAATGAAGATTCCTGCCAGACAAAAGGTGCCACCACAGAATGCTCTTTGCTGCCCAAGAAGTGCCGAGGCTACCCCAACAACTACACCTCCAAGCCAAAGGTTCCAGACTTTTTTTCCTTAAGGAAAGAGCTGCTGTTCCCTTTTTTCAGCCCTGTGTTGCAATGGCGTGTCTTACCTCCTAAAAATAGAATCCAAATGAAGATTGCTGCCAGACAAAAGGTGCCACCACAGAAAGGTCTTGCTGCCCAAGAAGTGCCCAGGCTGCCCACCAACTGCACCTCCAAGCCAAAGCTTCCAGACTGTTTTTCCTAGGGAAAGGCCTGCTGTTCCCTTTTTTCAGCCCTATGCTGCAATGACCTGTCCCACCTTTTGACATATAGAATCCAAATGAAGATTTCTGCTATACAAAAGGTGCCACCACAGAGAGCTCATTGCTGCCCAAGAAGTGCCCAGGCTGCCCCAACAACTGCACGTCAAAGCCAAAAAGCTTCCAGACTTTTTTCCTTAGGGAAAGAGCTGCTGTTCCCTTTTTTCAGCCCTGCGTTGCAGTGGCCGGTCCCACTTCCTGAACAATTTACTCCAAATAAAGATTGCTGCCAGACAAAAGGTGCCACCACAGAAAGGTCTTGCTGCCCAAGAAGTGCCCAGGCTGCCCCACCAACTGCAGCAGAAGCGAAAGCATCCAGACTTTTTTTCCTGGTAAAAAGAGCTGCTGTTCCCTTTTTTCTGCCCTGTGCTGCAATGACCGGTCCCACCTTTTGAAAAATTGAAAGCAAATGAAGATTGATGCCAGACAAAAGGTGCCACCACAGAAAGGTCTTGCTGCCCAAGAAGTGCCCAGGCTGTCCCAATAACTGCACCTCCAAGCCAAAGCTTCCAGACTGTTTTTCCTAGGGAAAGGCCTGCTGTTCACTTTTTTCAGCCCTATGCTGCAATGACCTGTCCCACCTCCTTAAAAATAGAATCCAAATGAAGATTTCTGCTATACAAAAGGTGCCACCACAGAAAACTCTTGCTGCCCAAGAAGTGCCCAGGCTGCCCCACCAACTGCAGCAGAAGCGAAAGGATCCAGACTTTTTTTCCTGGTGGAAAGAGCTGCTGTGTTCCCTTTTTTCAGCCCTGCGCTGCAATGACCGGTCCCACCTCCTGAAAAATTGAAAGCAAATGAAGATTGCTGCCAGACAAAAGGTGCCACCACAGAAAGGTCTTGCTGCCCAAGAAGTGCCCAGGCTGTCCCAATAACTGCACCTCAAAGCCAAAGCTTCCAGACTGTTTTTCCTTAGGGAAAGAGCTGCTGTTCCCTTTTTTCAACCCTGCACTGCAATGGTCGGTCCCACCTTTTGAATAATTGAATGCAAATGAAGATTCCTGCCAGACAAAAGGTGCCACCACAGAAAACTCTTCCTTCCCAAGAAGTGCCCAGCCTGCACAAACTACACCTCAAAGCCAAAGCTTCCAGACTTTTTTTCCTGGTGGAAAAAGCTGCTGTTCCCTTTTTTCAACTCTGCTCTGAAATATCCTGTCACACCTCCTGAAAAATTGAATCCAAATGAAGATTCCTGCCAGACAAAAGGTGCCACCACAGAAAGCTCTTTGCTGCCCAAGAAGTGCCGAGGCTACCCCAACAACTACACCTCCAAGCCAAAGGTTCCAGACTTTTTTTCCTTAAGGAAAGAGCTGCTGTTCCCTTTTTTCAGCCCTATGCTACAATGACCTGTCCCACCATTTGACATATAGAATCCAAATGAAGTTTTCTGCCATACAAAAGGTGCCACCACAGAGAGCTCATTGCTGCCCAAGAAGTGCCCAGGCTGCCCCACCAACTGCACCTCCAAGCCAAAGCTTCCAGACTGTTTTTCCTAGGGAAAGGCCTGCTGTTCCCTTTTTTCAGCCCTATGCTGCAATGACCTGTCCCACCTTTTGACATATACAATCCAAATGAAGATTTCTGCCATACAAAAGGTGCCACCACAGAGAGCTCATTGCTGCCCAAGAAGTGCCCAGGCTGCCCCAACAACTGCACGTCAAAGCCAAAGCTTCCAGATTTTTTTCCTGGTGGAAAGAGCTGCTGTTTCCTTTTTTCAGCCCTGCGTTGCAGTGGCCGGTCCCACTTCCTGAACAATTTACTCCAAATAAAGATTGCTGCCAGACAAAAGGTGCCACCACAGAAAGGTCTTGCTGCCCAAGAAGTGCCCAGGCTGTCCCAATAACTGCACCTCCAAGCCAAAGCTTCCAGACTGTTTTTCCTAGGGAAAGGCCTGCTGTTCCCTTTTTTCAGCCCTATGCTGCAATGACCTGTCCCACCTCCTTAAAAATAGAATCCAAATGAAGATTTCTGCTATACAAAAGGTGCCACCACAGAAAACTCTTGCTGCCCAAGAAGTGCCCAGGCTGCCCCACCAACTGCACCTCCAAGCCCAAGCTTCCGGACTTTTTTTCCTGGTGGAAAGAGCTGCTGTTCCCTTTTTTCTGCCCTGCGATTCAATGGCCGGTCCCACCTCCTGAACAATGTACTCCAAATAAAGATTGCTGCCAGACAAAAGGTGCCACCACAGAAAACTCTTGCTGCCCAAGAAGTGCCCAGGCTGCCCCACCAACTGCAGCAGAAGCGAAAGGATCCAGACTTTTTTTCCTGGTGGAAAGAGCTGCTGTGTTCCCTTTTTTCAGCCCTGCGCTGCAATGACCGGTCCCACCTCCTGAAAAATTGAAAGCAAATGAAGATTGCTGCCAGACAAAAGGTGCCACCACAGAAAGGTCTTGCTGCCCAAGAAGTGCCCAGGCTGTCCCAATAACTGCACCTCAAAGCCAAAGCTTCCAGACTGTTTTTCCTTAGGGAAAGAGCTGCTGTTCCCTTTTTTCAACCCTGCACTGCAATGGTCGGTCCCACCTTTTGAATAATTGAATGCAAATGAAGATTCCTGCCAGACAAAACGTGCCACCACAGAAAACTCTTCCTTCCCAAGAAGTGCCCAGCCTGCACAAACTACACCTCAAAGCCAAAGCTTCCAGACTTTTTTTCCTGGTGGAAAAAGCTGCTGTTCCCTTTTTTCAACTCTGCTCTGAAATATCCTGTCCCACCTCCTGAAAAATTGAATCCAAATGAAGATTCCTGCCAGACAAAAGGTGCCACCACAGAAAGCTCTTTGCTGCCCAAGAAGTGCCGAGGCTACCCCAACAACTACACCTCCAAGCCAAAGGTTCCAGACTTTTTTTCCTTAAGGAAAGAGCTGCTGTTCCCTTTTTTCAGCCCTATGCTACAATGACCTGTCCCACCATTTGACATATAGAATCCAAATGAAGTTTTCTGCCATACAAAAGGTGCCACCACAGAGAGCTCATTGCTGCCCAAGAAGTGTCCAGGCTGCCCCACCAACTGCACCTCCAAGCCAAAGCTTCCAGACTGTTTTTCCTAGGGAAAGGCCTGCTGTTCCCTTTTTTCAGCCCTATGCTGCAATGACCTGTCCCACCTTTTGACATATAGAATCCAAATGAAGATTTCTGCCATACAAAAGGTGCCACCACAGAGAGCTCATTGCTGCCCAAGAAGTGCCCAGGCTGCCCCAACAACTGCACGTCAAAGCCAAAGCTTCCAGATTTTTTTCCTGGTGGAAAGAGCTGCTGTTCCCTTTTTCAACTCTGCTCTGAAATATCCTGTCCCACCTCCTGAACAATTGAATCCAAATGAAGATTCGTGCCAGACAAAAGGTGCCACCACAGAATGCTCTTGCTGCCCAAGAAGTGCCCAGGCTGCCCCAACAACTGCACGTCAAAGCCAAAGCTTCCAGACTTTTTTCCTTAGGGAAAGAGCTGCTGTTCCCTTTTTTCAGCCCTGCGTTGCAGTGGCCGGTCCCACTTCCTGAACAATTTACTCCAAATAAAGATTGCTGCCAGACAAAAGGTGCCACCACGGAAAGGTCTTGCTGCCCAAGAAGTGCCCAGGCTGTCCCAATAACTGCACCTCCAAGCCAAAGCTTCCAGACTGTTTTTCCTAGGGAAAGGCCTGCTGTTCACTTTTTTCAGCCCTATGCTGCAATGACCTGTCCCACCTCCTTAAAAATAGGATCCAAATGAAGATTTCTGCCATACAAAAGGTGCCACCACAGAAAACTCTTGCTGCCCAAGAAGTGCCCAGGCTGCCCCACCAACTGCACCTCCAAGCCCAAGCTTCCAGGCTTTTTTTCCTGGTGGAAGGAGCTGCTGTTCCCTTTTTTCTGCCCTGCGATTCAATGGCCGGTCCCACCTCCTGAACAATGTACTCCAAATAAAGATTGCTGCCAGACAAAAGGTGCCACCACAGAAAACTCTTGCTGCCCAAGAAGTGCCCAGGCTGCCCCACCAACTGCAGCAGAAGCGAAAGGATCCAGACTTTTTTTCCTGGTGGAAAGAGCTGCTGTGTTCCCTTTTTTCAGCCCTGCGCTGCAATGACCGGTCCCACCTCCTGAAAAATTGAAAGCAAATGAAGATTCCTGCCAGACAAAAGTTGCCACCACAGAAAGCTCTTTGATGCCCAAGAAGTGCCCAGTCTGCCCCAACAACTACACTTCAAAACCAAAGCTTCCAGACTTTTTTTCCTTAGGGAAAGATGCTGTTCCCTTTTTTCAACCCTGCGCTGCAATGGCCTGTCCAACCTCCTAAAAAAAAGAATCCAAATGAAGATTGATGCCAGACAAAAGGTGCCACCACAGAAAGGTCTTGCTGCCCAAGAAGTGCCCAGGCTGCCCCACCAACTGCACCTCCAAGCCAAAGCTTCCAGACTGTTTTTCCTAGGGAAAGGCCTGCTGTTCCCTTTTTTCAGCCCTATGCTGCAATGACCACACCTTTTGACATATAGAATCCAAATGAAGATTTCTGCCATACAAAAGGTGCCACCACAGAGAGCTCATTGCTGCCCAAGAAGTGCCCAGGCTGCCCCAACAACTGCACGTCAAAGCCAAAGCTTCCAGACTTTTTTCCTTAGGGAAAGAGCTGCTGTTCCCTTTTTTCAGCTCTGCGTTGCAGTGGCCGGTCCCACTTCCTGAACAATTTACTCCAAATAAAGATTGCTGCCAGACAAAAGGTGCCACCACAGAGAGCTCATTGCTGCCCAAGAAGTGCCCAGGCTGCCCCAACAACTGCACGTCAAAGCCAAAGCTTCCAGACTGTTTTTCCTAGGGAAAGGCCTGCTGTTCACTTTTTTCAGCCCTATGCTGCAATGACCTGTCCCACCTCCTTAAAAATAGGATCCAAATGAAGATTTCTGCCATACAAAAGGTACCACCACAGAAAACTCTTGCTGCCCAAGAAGTGCCCAGGCTGCCCCACCAACTGCACCTCCAAGCCCAAGCTTCCAGGCTTTTTTTCCTGGTGGAAGGAGCTGCTGTTCCCTTTTTTCTGCCCTGCGATTCAATGGCCGGTCCCACCTCCTGAACAATGTACTCCAAATAAAGATTGCTGCCAGACAAAAGGTGCCACCACAGAAAACTCTTGCTGCCCAAGAAGTGCCCAGGCTGCCCCACCAACTGCAGCAGAAGCGAAAGGATCCAGACTTTTTTTCCTGGTGGAAAGAGCTGCTGTGTTCCCTTTTTTCAGCCCTGCGCTGCAATGACCGGTCCCACCTTTTGAAAATGAAAGCAAATGAAGATTCCTGCCAGACAAAAGGTGCCACCACAGAAAGCTCTTTTCTGCCCAAGAAGTGCCCAGTCTGCCCCAACCACTACACTCAAAGCCAAAGCTTCCAGACTGTTTTTCCTTAGGGAAAGATGCTGTTCACTTTTTTCAGCCCTGCGCTGCAATGGCCTGTCTCACCTCCTGAGAAATAGAATCCAAATGAAGATTCCTGCCAGACAAAAGGTGCCACCACAGAATGCTCTTTGCTGCCCAAGAAGTGCCGAGGCTACCCCAACAACTGCACCTCCAAGCCAAAGGTTCCAGACTTTTTTTCCTTAAGGAAAGAGCTGCTGTTCCCTTTTTTCAGCCCTGTGTTGCAATGGCGTGTCTTACCTCCTAAAAATAGAATCCAAATGAAGATTGCTGCCAGACAAAAGGTGCCACCACAGAAAGCTCTTTGCTGCCCAAGAAGTGCCCAGGATGCCCCAACAACTACACCTCCAAGCCAAAGGTTCCAGACTTTTTTTCCTTAGGGAAAGAGCTACTGTTCCCCTTTTTCAGCCATGTGTTGCAATGGCCGGTCCCACCCCCTGAGAAATAGAATCCAAATGAAGATTGCTGCCAGACAAAAGGTGCCACCACAGAAAGGTCTTGCTGCCCAAGAAGTGCCCAGGCTGCCCCACCAACTGCACCTCCAAGCCAAAGCTTCCAGACTGTTTTTCCTAGGGAAAGGCCTGCTGTTCCCTTTTTTCAGCCCTATGCTGCAATGGCCTGTCCCACCCCCTGAGAAATAGAATCCAAATGAAGATTGCTGCCAGACAAAAGGTGCCACCACAGAGAGCTCATTGCTGCCCAAGAAGTGCCCAGGCTGCCCCAACAACTGCACGTCAAAGCCAAAGCTTCCAGACTTTTTTCCTTAGGGAAAGAGCTGCTGTTCCCTTTTTTCAGCCCTGCATTGCAGTGGCCGGTCCCACTTCCTGAACAATTTACTCCAAATAAAGATTGCTGCCAGACAAAAGGTGCCACCACAGAGAGCTCATTGCTGCCCAAGAAGTGCCCAGGTTGCCCCACCAACTGCAGCAGAAGCGAAAGGATCCAGACTTTTTTTCCTGGTGGAAAGAGCTGCTGTTCCCTTTTTTCTGCCCTGTGCTGCAATGACCGGTCCCACCTTTTGAAAAATTGAAAGCAAATGAAGATTGATGCCAGACAAAAGGTGCCACCACAGAAAGGTCTTGCTGCCCAAGAAGTGCCCAGGCTGTCCCAATAACTGCACCTCCAAGCCAAAGCTTCCAGACTGTTTTTCCTAGGGAAAGGCCTGCTGTTCACTTTTTTCAGCCCTATGCTGCAATGACCTGTCCCACCTCCTTAAAAATAGAATCCAAATGAAGATTTCTGCTATACAAAAGGTGCCACCACAGAAAACTCTTGCTGCCCAAGAAGTGCCCAGGCTGCCCCGCCAACTGCAGCAGAAGCGAAAGGATCCAGACTTTTTTTCCTGGTGGAAAGAGCTGCTGTTCCCTTTTTTCAGCCCTGCGCTGCAATGACCGGTCCCACCTTTTGAAAAATGAAAGCAAATGAAGATTCCTGCCAGACAAAAGGTGCCACCACAGAAAGCTCTTTTCTGCCCAAGAAGTGCCCAGTCTGCCCCAACAACTACACCTCAAAGCCAAAGCTTCCAGACTTTTTTTCCTTAAGGAAAGAGCTGCTGTTCCCTTTTTTCAGCCCTGTGTTGCAATGGCGTGTCTTACCTCCTAAAAATAGAATCCAAATGAAGATTGCTGCCAGACAAAAGGTGCCACCACAGAAAGCTCTTTGCTGCCCAAGAAGTGCCCAGGATGCCCCAACAACTACACCTCCAAGCCAAAGGTTCCAGACTTTTTTTCCTTAGGTAAAGAGCTGCTGTTCCCCTTTTTCAGCCCTGTGTTGCAATGGCCGGTCCCACCCCCTGAGAAATAGAATCCAAATGAAGATTGCTGCCAGACAAATGGTGCCACCACAGAAAGGTCTTGCTGCCCAAGAAGTGCCCAGGCTGCCCCACCAACTGCACCTCCAAGCCAAAGCTTCCAGACTGTTTTTCCTAGGGAAAGGCCTGCTGTTCCCTTTTTTCAGCCCTATGCTGCAATGGCCTGTCCCACCCCCTGAGAAATAGAATCCAAATGAAGATTGCTGCCAGACAAAAGGTGCCACCACAGAGAGCTCATTGCTGCCCAAGAAGTGCCCAGGCTGCCCCAACAACTGCACGTCAAAGCCAAAGCTTCCAGACTTTTTTCCTTAGGGAAAGAGCTGCTGTTCCCTTTTTTCAGCCCTGCGTTGCAGTGGCCGGTCCCACTTCCTGAACAATTTACTCCAAATGAAGATTGCTGCCAGACAAAAGGTGCCACCACAGAAAGGTCTTGCTGCCCAAGAAGTGCCCAGGCTGCCCCACCAACTGCAGCAGAAGCGAAAGGATCCAGTTTTTTTTTCCTGGTGGAAAGAGCTGCTGTTCCCTTTTTTCTGCCCTGTGCTGCAATGACCGGTCCCACCTTTTGAAAAATTGAAAGCAAATGAAGATTGATGCCAGACAAAAGGTGCCACCACAGAAAGGTCTTGCTGCCCAAGAAGTGCCCAGGCTGTCCCAATAACTGCACCTCCAAGCCAAAGCTTCCAGACTGTTTTTCCTAGGGAAAGGCCTGCTGTTCACTTTTTTCAGCCCTATGCTGCAATGACCTGTCCCACCTCCTTAAAAATAGAATCCAAATGAAGATTTCTGCTATACAAAAGGTGCCACCACAGAAAGGTCTTGCTGCCCAAGAAGTGCCCAGGCTGCCCCACCAACTGCACCTCCAAGCCAAAGCTTCCGGACTTTTTTTCCTGGTGGAAAGAGCTGCTGTTCCCTTTTTTCTGCCCTGCGATTCAATGGCCGGTCCCACCTCCTGAACAATGTACTCCAAATAAAGATTGCTGCCAGACAAAAGGTGCCACCACAGAAAACTCTTGCTGCCCAAGAAGTGCCCAGGCTGTCCCAATAACTGCACCTCCAAGCCAAAGCTTCCAGACTGTTTTTCCTTAGGGAAAGAGCTGCTGTTCCCTTTTTTCAACCCTGCACTGCAATGGTCGGTCCCACCTTTTGAATAATTGAATGCAAATGAAGATTCCTGCCAGACAAAAGGTGCCACCACAGAAAACTCTTCCTTCCCAAGAAGTGCCCAGCCTGCACAAACTACACCTCAAAGCCAAAGCTTCCAGACTTTTTTTCCTTAGGGAAAGATGCTGTTCACTTTTTTTAACCCTGCGCTGCAATGGCCTGTCTCACCTCCTGAGAAATAGAATCCAAATGAAGATTGCTGCCAGACAAAAGGTGCCACCACAGAATGCTCTTTGCTGCCCAAGAAGTGCCGAGGCTACCCCAACAACTGCACCTCCAAGCCAAAGGTTCCAGACTTTTTTTCCTTAAGGAAAGAGCTGCTGTTCCCTTTTTTCAGCCCTGTGTTGCAATGGCGTGTCTTACCTCCTAAAAATAGAATCCAAATGAAGATTGCTGCCAGACAAAAGGTGCCACCACAGAAAGGTCTTGCTGCCCAAGAAGTGCCCAGGCTGTCCCAATAACTGCACCTCAAAGCCAAAGCTTCCAGACTGTTTTTCCTAGGGAAAGGCCTGCTGTTCACTTTTTTCAGCCCTATGCTGAAATGACCTGTCCCACCTCCTTAAAAATAGAATCCAAATGAAGAGTTCTGCTATACAAAAGGTGCCACCACAGAAAACTCTTGCTGCCCAAGAAGTGCCCAGGCTGCCCCACCAACTGCACCTCCAAGCCCAAGCTTCCGGACTTTTTTTCCTGGTGGAAAGAGCTGCTGTTCCCTTTTTTCTGCCCTGCGATTCAATGGCCGGTCCCACCTCCTGAACAATGTACTCCAAATAAAGATTGCTGCCAGACAAAAGGTGCCACCACAGAAAGGTCTTGCTGCCCAAGAAGTGCCCAGGCTGTCCCAATAACTGCACCTCCAAGCCAAAGCTTCCAGACTGTTTTTCCTTAGGGAAAGAGCTGCTGTTCCCTTTTTTCAACCCTGCACTGCAATGGTCGGTCCCACCTTTTGAATAATTGAAAGCAAATGAAGATTCCTGGCAGACAAAACGTGCCACCACAGAAAACTCTTCCTTCCCAAGAAGTGCCCAGCCTGCACAAACTACACCTCAAAGCCAAAGCTTCCAGACTTTTTTTCCTGGTGGAAAAAGCTGCTGTTCCCTTTTTTCAACTCTGCTCTGAAATATCCTGTCCCACCTCCTGAACAATTGAACCAAATGAAGATTCGTGCCAGACAAAAGGTGCCACCACAGAATGCTCTTGCTGCCCAAGAAGTGCCCAGGATGCCCCAACAACTGCACGTCAAAGCCAAAGCATCCAGACTTTTTTTCCTGGTGGAAAGAGCTGCTGTTCCCTTTTTTCAGCCCTGCGTTGCAGTGGCCGGTCCCACTTCCTGAACAATTTACTCCAAATAAAGATTGCTGCCAGACAAAAGGTGCCACCACAGAAAGGTCTTGCTGCCCAAGAAGTGCCCAGGCTGTCCCAATAACTGCACCTCAAAGCCAAAGCTTCCAGACTGTTTTTCCTAGGGAAAGGCCTGCTGTTCACTTTTTCAGCCCTATGCTGCAATGACCTGTCCCACCTCCTTAAAAATAGGATCCAAATGAAGATTTCTGCCATACAAAAGGTGCCACCACAGAAAACTCTTGCTGCCCAAGAAGTGCCCAGGCTGCCCCACCAACTGCACCTCCAAGCCCAAGCTTCCAGGCTTTTTTTCCTGGTGGAAGGAGCTGCTGTTCCCTTTTTTCTGCCCTGCGATTCAATGGCCGGTCCCACCTCCTGAACAATGTACTCCAAATAAAGATTGCTGCCAGACAAAAGGTGCCACCACAGAAAACTCTTGCTGCCCAAGAAGTGCCCAGGCTGCCCCACCAACTGCAGCAGAAGCGAAAGGATCCAGACTTTTTTTCCTGGTGGAAAGAGCTGCTGTGTTCCCTTTTTTCAGCCCTGCGCTGCAATGACCGGTCCCACCTCCTGAAAAATTGAAAGCAAATGAAGATTCCTGCCAGACAAAAGTTGCCACCACAGAAAGCTCTTTGATGCCCAAGAAGTGCCCAGTCTGCCCCAACAACTACACTTCAAACCAAAGCTTCCAGACTTTTTTTCCTTAGGGAAAGATGCTGTTCCCTTTTTTCAACCCTGCGCTGCAATGGCCTGTCCAACCTCCTAAAAAAAAGAATCCAAATGAAGATTGATGCCAGACAAAAGGTACCACCACAGAAAGGTCTTGCTGCCCAAGAAGTGCCCAGGCTGCCCCACCAACTGCACCTCCAAGCAAAGCTTCCAGACTGTTTTTCCTAGGGAAAGGCCTGCTGTTCCCTTTTTTCAGCCCTATGCTGCAATGACCTGTCCCACCTTTTGACATATAGAATCCAAATGAAGATTTCTGCCATACAAAAGGTGCCACCACAGAGAGCTCATTGCTGCCCAAGAAGTGCCCAGGCTGCCCCAACAACTGCACGTCAAAGCCAAAGCTTCCAGACTTTTTTCCTTAGGGAAAGAGCTGCTGTTCCCTTTTTTCAGCTCTGCGGTGCAGTGGCCGGTCCCACTTCCTGAACAATTTACTCCAAATGAAGATTCCTGCCAGACAAAAGGTGCCACCACAGAAAACTCTTGCTGCCCAAGAAGTGCCCAGGCTGCCCCACCAACTGCAGCAGAAGCGAAAGGATCCAGACTTTTTTTCCTGGTGGAAAGAGCTGCTGTGTTCCCTTTTTTCAGCCCTGCGCTGCAATGACCGGTCCCACCTCCTGAAAAATTGAAGGCAAATGAAGATTGCTGCCAGACAAAAGGTGCCACCACAGAAAGGTCTTGCTGCCCAAGAAGTGCCCAGGCTGTCCCAATAACTGCACCTCCAAGCCAAAGCTTTCCAGACTGTTTTTCCTTATGGAAAGAGCTGCTGTTCCCTTTTTTCAACCCTGCACTGCAATGGTCGGTCCCACCTTTTGAATAATTGAATGCAAATGAAGATTCCTGCCAGACAAAACGTGCCACCACAGAAAACTCTTCCTTCCCAAGAAGTGCCCAGCCTGCACAAACTACACCTCAAAGCCAAAGCTTCCAGACTTTTTTTCCTGGTGGAAAAAGCTGCTGTTCCCTTTTTTCAGCTCTGCTCTGAAATATCCTGTCCCACCTCCTGAACAATTGAATCCAAATGAAGATTCGTGCCAGACAAAAGGTGCCACCACAGAATGCTCCTGCTGCCCAAGAAGTGCCCCGGCTGCCCCAACAACTGCACGTCAAAGCCAAAGCTTCCAGACTTTTTTCCTTAGGGAAAGAGCTGCTGTTCCCTTTTTTCAGCCCTGCGTTGCAGTGGCCGGTACCACTTCCTGAACAATTTACTCCAAATAAAGATTGCTGCCAGACAAAAGGTGCCACCACAGAAAACTCTTGCTGCCCAAGAAGTGCCCAGGCTGCCCCACCAACTGCACCTCCAAGCCCAAGCTTCCAGGCTTTTTTCCTGGTGGAAGGAGCTGCTGTTCCCTTTTTTCTGCCCTGCGATTCAATGGCCGGTCCCACCTCCTGAACAATGTACTCCAAATGAAGATTGCTGCCAGACAAAAGGTGCCACCACAGAAAACTCTTGCTGCCCAAGAAGTGCCCAGGCTGCCCCACCAACTGCAGCAGAAGCGAAAGGATCCAGACTTTTTTTCCTGGTGGAAAGAGTTGCTGTTCCCTTTTTTCAGCCCTGCGCTGCAATGACCGGTCCCACCTTTTGAAAAATGAAAGCAAATGAAGATTCCTGCCAGACAAAAGGTGCCACCACAGAAAGCTCTTTTCTGCCCAAGAAGTGCCCAGTCTGCCCCAACAACTACACCTCAAAGCCAAAGCTTCCAGACTTTTTTTCCTTAGGGAAAGATGCTGTTCACTTTTTCAGCCCTGCGCTGCAATGACCGGTCCCACCTTTTGAAAAATGAAAGCAAATGAAGATTCCTGCCAGACAAAAGGTGCCACCACAGAATGCTCTTTGCTGCCCAAGAAGTGCCGAGGCTACCCCAACAACTACACCTCCAAGCCAAAGGTTCCAGACTTTTTTTCCTTAAGGAAAGAGCTGCTGTTCCCTTTTTTCAGCCCTGTGTTGCAATGGCGTGTCTTACCTCCTAAAAATAGAATCCAAATGAAGATTGCTGCCAGACAAAAGGTGCCACCACAGAAAGGTCTTGCTGCCCAAGAAGTGCCCAGGCTGCCCCACCAACTGCACCTCCAAGCCAAAGCTTCCAGACTGTTTTTCCTAGGGAAAGGCCTGCTGTTCCCTTTTTTCAGCCCTATGCTGCAATGACCTGTCCCACCTTTTGACATATAGAATCCAAATGAAGATTTCTGCCATACAAAAGGTGCCACCACAGAGAGCTCATTGCTGCCCAAGAAGTGCCCAGGCTGCCCCAACAACTGCACGTCAAAGCCAAAGCTTCCAGACTGTTTTTCCTAGGGAAAGGCCTGCTGTTCACTTTTTTCAGCCCTATGCTGCAATGACCTGTCCCACCTCCTTAAAAATAGAATCCAAATGAAGATTTCTGCTATACAAAAGGTGCCACCACAGAAAGGTCTTGCTGCCCAAGAAGTGCCCAGGCTGCCCCACCAACTGCACCTCCAAGCCCAAGCTTCCGGACTTTTTTTCCTGGTGGAAAGAGCTGCTGTTCCCTTTTTCTGCCCTGCGATTCAATGGCCGGTCCCACCTCCTGAACAATGTACTCCAAATAAAGATTGCTGCCAGACAAAAGGTGCCACCACAGAAAACTCTTGCTGCCCAAGAAGTGCCCAGGCTGCCCCACCAACTGCAGCAGAAGCGAAAGGATCCAGACTTTTTTTCCTGGTGGAAAGAGCTGCTGTTCCCTTTTTTCTGCCCTGTGCTGCAATGACCGGTCCCACCTTTTGAAAAATTGAAAGCAAATGAAGATTGCTGCCAGACAAAAGGTGCCACCACAGAAAGGTCTTGCTGCCCAAGAAGTGCCCAGGCTGTCCCAATAACTGCACCTCAAAGCCAAAGCTTCCAGACTGTTTTTCCTTAGGGAAAGAGCTGCTGTTCCCTTTTTTCAACCCTGCACTGCAATGGTCGGTCCCACCTTTTGAATAACTGAATGCAAATGAAGATTCCTGCCAGACAAAACGTGCCACCACAGAAAACTCTTCCTTCCAAAAAGTGCCCAGCCTGCACAAACTACACCTCAAAGCCAAAGCTTCCAGACTTTTTTTCCTGGTGGAAAAAGCTGCTGTTCCCTTTTTTCAGCTCTGCTCTGAAATATCCTGTCCCACCTCCTGAAAAATTGAATCCAAATGAAGATTCCTGCCAGACAAAAGGTGCCACCACAGAAAGCTCTTTGCTGCCCAAGAAGTGCCCAGGCTGCCCCAACAACTGCACGTCAAAGCCAAAGCTTCCAGACTGTTTTTCCTAGGGAAAGGCCTGCTGTTCCCTTTTTTCAGCCCTATGCTGCAATGACCTGTCCCCACCTTTTGACATATAGAATCCAAATGAAGATTTCTGCCATACAAAAGGTGCCACCACAGAGAGCTCATTGCTGCCCAAGAAGTGCCCAGGCTGCCCCAACAACTGCACGTCAAAGCCAAAGCTTCCAGACTTTTTTCCTTAGGGAAAGAGCTGCTGTTCCCTTTTTTCAGCCCTGCGTTGCAGTGGCCGGTCCCACTTCCTGAACAATTTACTCCAAATAAAGATTGCTGCCAGACAAAAGGTGCCACCACAGAAAGGTCTTGCTGCCCAAGAAGTGCCCAGGCTGTCCCAATAACTGCACCTCAAAGCCAAAGCTTCCAGACTGTTTTTCCTAGAGAAAGGCCTGCTGTTCCCTTTTTTCAGCCCTATGCTGCAATGACCTGTCCCACCTCCTTAAAAATAGGATCCAAATGAAGATTTCTGCCATACAAAAGGTGCCACCACAGAAAACTCTTGCTGCCCAAGAAGTGCCCAGGCTGCCCCACCAACTGCACCTCCAAGCCCAAGCTTCCGGACTTTTTTTCCTGGTGGAAAGAGCTGCTGTTCCCTTTTTTCTGCCCTGCGATTCAATGGCCGGTCCCACCTCCTGAACAATGTACTCCAAATAAAGATTGCTGCCAGACAAAAGGTGCCACCACAGAAAACTCTTGCTGCCCAAGAAGTGCCCAGGCTGCCCCACCAACTGCAGCAGAAGCGAAAGGATCCAGACTTTTTTTCCTGGTGGAAAGAGCTGCTGTGTTCCCTTTTTTCAGCCCTGCGCTGCAATGACCGGTCCCACCTTTGAAAAATGAAAGCAAATGAAGATTCCTGCCAGACAAAAGGTGCCACCACAGAAAGCTCTTTTCTGCCCAAGAAGTGCCCAGTCTGCCCCAACAACTACACCTCAAAGCCAAAGCTTCCAGACTTTTTTTCCTTAGGGAAAGATGCTGTTCACTTTTTTAACCCTGCGCTGCAATGGCCTGTCTCACCTCCTGAGAAATAGAATCCAAATGAAGATTCCTGCCAGACAAAAGGTGCCACCACAGAATGCTCTTTGCTGCCCAAGAAGTGCCGAGGCTACCCCAACAACTACACCTCCAAGCCAAAGGTTCCAGACTTTTTTTCCTTAAGGAAAGAGCTGCTGTTCCCTTTTTTCAGCCCTGTGTTGCAATGGCGTGTCTTACCTCCTAAAAATAGAATCCAAATGAAGATTGCTGCCAGACAAAAGGTGCCACCACAGAAAGGTCTTGCTGCCCAAGAAGTGCCCAGGCTGCCCCACCAACTGCACCTCCAAGCCAAAGCTTCCAGACTGTTTTTCCTAGGGAAAGGCCTGCTGTTCCCTTTTTTCAGCCCTATGCTGCAATGACCTGTCCCACCTTTTGACATATAGAATCCAAATGAAGATTTCTGCCATAAAAAAGGTGCCACCACAGAGAGCTCATTGCTGCCGAAGAAGTGCCCAGGCTGCCCCAACAACTGCACGTCAAGGCCAAAGCTTCCAGACTTTTTTCCTTAGGGAAAGAGGTGCTGTTCCCTTTTTCAGCCCTGCGTTGCAGTGGCCGGTCCCACTTCCTGAACAATTTACTCCAAATAAAGATTGCTGCCAGACAAAAGGTGCCACCACAGAAAGGTCTTGCTGCCCAAGAAGTGCCCAGGCTGCCCCACCAACTGCAGCAGAAGCGAAAGCATCCAGACTTTTTTTCCTGGTGGAAGGAGCTGCTGTTCCCTTTTTTCTGCCCTGTGCTGCAATGACCGGTCCCACCTCCTGAAAAATTGAAAGCAAATGAAGATTGCTGCCAGACAAAAGGTGCCACCACAGAAAGGTCTTGCTGCCCAAGAAGTGCCCAGGCTGTCCCAATAACTGCACCTCCAAGCCAAAGCTTCCAGACTGTTTTTCCTAGGGAAAGGCCTGCTGTTCACTTTTTTCAGCCCTATGCTGCAATGACCTGTCCCACCTCCTTAAAAATAGAATCCAAATGAAGATTTCTGCTATACAAAAGGTGCCACCACAGAAAACTCTTGCTGCCCAAGAAGTGCCCAGGCTGCCCCACCAACTGCAGCAGAAGCGAAAGGATCCAGACTTTTTTTCCTGGTGGAAAGAGCTGCTGTGTTCCCTTTTTTCAGCCCTGCGCTGCAATGACCTGTCCCACCTCCTGAAAAATTGAAAGCAAATGAAGATTGCTGCCAGACAAAAGGTGCCACCACAGAAAGGTCTTGCTGCCCAAGAAGTGCCCAGGCTGTCCCAATAACTGCACCTCAAAGCCAAAGCTTCCAGACTGTTTTTCCTTAGGGAAAGAGCTGCTGTTCCCTTTTTTCAACCCTGCACTGCAATGGTCGGTCCCACCTTTTGAATAATTGAATGCAAATGAAGATTCCTGCCAGACAAAAGGTGCCACCACAGAAAACTCTTCCTTCCCAAGAAGTGCCCAGCCTGCACAAACTACACCTCAAAGCCAAAGCTTCCAGACTTTTTTTCCTGGTGGAAAAAGCTGCTGTTCCCTTTTTTCAGCTCTGCTCTGAAATATCCTGTCCCACCTCCTGAAAAATTGAATCCAAATGAAGATTCCTGCCAGACAAAAGGTGCCACCACAGAAAGCTCTTTGCTGCCCAAGAAGTGCCGAGGCTACCCAACAACTACACCTCCAAGCCAAAGGTTCCAGACTTTTTTTCCTTAAGGAAAGAGCTGCTGTTCCCTTTTTTCAGCCCTATGCTACAATGACCTGTCCCACCATTTGACATATAGAATCCAAATGAAGTTTTCTGCCATACAAAAGGTGCCACCACAGAGAGCTCATTGCTGCCCAAGAAGTGCCCAGGCTGCCCCAACAACTGCACGTCAAAGCCAAAGCTTCCAGATTTTTTTCCTGGTGGAAAGAGCTGCTGTTTCCTTTTTTCAGCCCTGCGTTGCAGTGGCCGGTCCCACTTCCTGAACAATTTACTCCAAATAAAGATTGCTGCCAGACAAAAGGTGCCACCACAGAAAGGTCTTGCTGCCCAAGAAGTGCCCAGGCTGTCCCAATAACTGCACCTCAAAGCCAAAGCTTCCAGACTGTTTTTCCTAGGGAAAGGCCTGCTGTTCACTTTTTTCAGCCCTATGCTGCAATGACCTGTCCCACCTCCTTAAAAATAGGATCCAAATGAAGATTTCTGCCATACAAAAGGTGCCACCACAGAAAACTCTTGCTGCCCAAGAAGTGCCCAGGCTGCCCCACCAACTGCACCTCCAAGCCCAAGCTTCCAGGCTTTTTTTCCTGGTGGAAGGAGCTGCTGTTCCCTTTTTTCTGCCCTGCGATTCAATGGCCGGTCCCACCTCCTGAACAATGTACTCCAAATAAAGATTGCTGCCAGACAAAAGGTGCCACCACAGAAAACTCTTGCTGCCCAAGAAGTGCCCAGGCTGCCCCAACAACTGCACGTCAAAGCCAAAGCTTCCAGACTTTTTTCCTTAGGGAAAGAGCTGCTGTTCCCTTTTTTCAGCTCTGCGGTGCAGTGGCCGGTCCCACTTCCTGAACAATTTACTCCAAATGAAGATTGCTGCCAGACAAAAGGTGCCACCACAGAAAACTCTTGCTGCCCAAGAAGTGCCCAGGCTGCCCCACCAACTGCAGCAGAAGCGAAAGGATCCAGACTTTTTTTCCTGGTGGAAAGAGCTGCTGTGTTCCCTTTTTTCAGCCCTGCGCTGCAATGACCGGTCCCACCTCCTGAAAAATTGAAGGCAAATGAAGATTGCTGCCAGACAAAAGGTGCCACCACAGAAAGGTCTTGCTGCCCAAGAAGTGCCCAGGCTGTCCCAATAACTGCACCTCAAAGCCAAAGCTTCCAGACTGTTTTTCCTTAGGGAAAGAGCTGCTGTTCCCTTTTTTCAGCTCTGCTCTGAAATATCCTGTCCCACCTCCTGAACAATTGAATCCAAATGAAGATTCGTGCCAGACAAAAGGTGCCACCACAGAATGCTCTTGCTGCCCAAGAAGTGCCCCGCCTGCCCCAACAACTGCACGTCAAAGCCAAAGCTTCCAGACTTTTTTCCTTAGGGAAAGAGCTGCTGTTCCCTTTTTTCAGCCCTGCGTTGCAGTGGCCGGTACCACTTCCTGAACAATTTACTCCAAATAAAGATTGCTGCCAGACAAAAGGTGCCACCACAGAAAACTCTTGCTGCCCAAGAAGTGCCCAGGCTGCCCCACCAACTGCACCTCCAAGCCCAAGCTTCCAGGCTTTTTTTCTTGGTGGAAGGAGCTGCTGTTCCCTTTTTTCTGCCCTGCGATTCAATGGCCGGTCCCACCTCCTGAACAATGTACTCCAAATAAAGATTGCTGCCAGACAAAAGGTGCCACCACAGAAAACTCTTGCTGCCCAAGAAGTGCCCAGGCTGCCCCACCAACTGCAGCAGAAGCGAAAGGATCCAGACTTTTTTTCCTGGTGGAAAGAGCTGCTGTTCCTTTTTTCTGCCCTGTGCTGCAATGACCGGTCCCACCTTTTGAAAAATGAAAGCAAATGAAGATTCCTGCCAGACAAAAGGTGCCACCACAGAAAGCTCTTTTCTGCCCAAGAAGTGCCCAGTCTGCCCCAACAACTACACCTCAAAGCCAAAGCTTCCAGACTTTTTTTCCTTAGGGAAAGATGCTGTTCACTTTTTCAGCCCTGCGCTGCAATGACCGGTCCCACCTTTTGAAAAATGAAAGCAAATGAAGATTCCTGCCAGACAAAAGGTGCCACCACAGAATGCTCTTTGCTGCCCAAGAAGTGCCGAGGCTACCCCAACATCTACACCTCCAAGCCAAAGGTTCCAGACTTTTTTTCCTTAAGGAAAGAGCTGCTGTTCCCTTTTTTCAGCCCTGTGTTGCAATGGCGTGTCTTACCTCCTAAAAATAGAATCCAAATGAAGATTGCTGCCAGACAAAAGGTGCCACCACAGAAAGGTCTTGCTGCCCAAGAAGTGTCCAGGCTGCCCCACCAACTGCACCTCCAAGCCAAAGCTTCCAGACTGTTTTTCCTAGGGAAAGGCCTGCTGTTCCCTTTTTTCAGCCCTATGCTGCAATGACCTGTCCCACCTTTTGACATATAGAATCCAAATGAAGATTTCTGCCATACAAAAGGTGCCACCACAGAGAGCTCATTGCTGCCCAAGAAGTGCCCAGGCTGCCCCAACAACTGCACGTCAAAGCCAAAGCTTCCAGATTTTTTCCTGGTGGAAAGAGCTGCTGTTTCCTTTTTTCAGCCCTGCGTTGCAGTGGCCGGTCCCACTTCCTGAACAATTTACTCCAAATAAAGATTGCTGCCAGACAAAAGGTGCCACCACAGAAAGGTCTTGCTGCCCAAGAAGTGCCCAGGCTGTCCCAATAACTGCACCTCAAAGCCAAAGCTTCCAGACTGTTTTTCCTAGGGAAAGGCCTGCTGTTCACTTTTTTCAGCCCTATGCTGCAATGACCTGTCCCACCTCCTTAAAAATAGGATCCAAATGAAGATTTCTGCCATACAAAAGGTGCCACCACAGAAAACTCTTGCTGCCCAAGAAGTGCCCAGGCTGCCCCACCAACTGCACCTCCAAGCCCAAGCTTCCAGGCTTTTTTTCCTGGTGGAAGGAGCTGCTGTTCCCTTTTTTCTGCCCTGCGATTCAATGGCCGGTCCCACCTCCTGAACAATGTACTCCAAATAAAGATTGCTGCCAGACAAAAGGTGCCACCACAGAAAACTCTTGCTGCCCAAGAAGTGCCCAGGCTGCCCCACCAACTGCAGCAGAAGCGAAAGGATCCAGACTTTTTTTCCTGGTGGAAAGAGCTGCTGTGTTCCCTTTTTTCAGCCCTGCGCTGCAATGACCGGTCCCACCTCCTGAAAAATTGAAAGCAAATGAAGATTCCTGCCAGACAAAAGTTGCCACCACAGAAAGCTCTTTGATGCCAAGAAGTGCCCAGTCTGCCCCAACAACTACACTTCAAAACCAAAGCTTCCAGACTTTTTTTCCTTAGGGAAAGATGCTGTTCCCTTTTTTCAACCCTGCGCTGCAATGGCCTGTCCAACCTCCTAAAAAAAAGAATCCAAATGAAGATTGATGCCAGACAAAAGGTGCCACCACAGAAAGGTCTTGCTGCCCAAGAAGTGCCCAGGCTGCCCCACCAACTGCACCTCCAAGCCAAAGCTTCCAGACTGTTTTTCCTAGGGAAAGGCCTGCTGTTCCCTTTTTTCAGCCCTATGCTGCAATGACCTGTCCCACCTTTTGACATATAGAATCCAAATGAAGATTTCTGCCATACAAAAGGTGCCACCACAGAGAGCTCATTGCTGCCCAAGAAGTGCCCAGGCTGCCCCAACAACTGCACGTCAAAGCCAAAGTTTCCAGACTTTTTTCCTTAGGGAAAGAGCTGCTGTTCCCTTTTTTCAGCTCTGCGGTGCAGTGGCCGGTCCCACTTCCTGAACAATTTACTCCAAATGAAGATTGCTGCCAGACAAAAGGTGCCACCACAGAAAACTCTTGCTGCCCAAGAAGTGCCCAGGCTGCCCCACCAACTGCAGCAGAAGCGAAAGGATCCAGACTTTTTTTCCTGGTGGAAAGAGCTGCTGTGTTCCCTTTTTTCAGCCCTGCGCTGCAATGACCGGTCCCACCTCCTGAAAATTGAAGGCAAATGAAGATTGCTGCCAGACAAAAGGTGCCACCACAGAAAGGTCTTGCTGCCCAAGAAGTGCCCAGGCTGTCCCAATAACTGCACCTCAAAGCCAAAGCTTCCAGACTGTTTTTCCTTAGGGAAAGAGCTGCTGTTCCCTTTTTTCAACCCTGCACTGCAATGGTCGGTCCCACCTTTTGAATAATTGAATGCAAATGAAGATTCCTGCCAGACAAAACGTGCCACCACAGAAAACTCTTCCTTCCCAAGAAGTGCCCAGCCTGCACAAACTACACCTCAAAGCCAAAGCTTCCAGACTTTTTTTCCTGGTGGAAAAAGCTGCTGTTCCCTTTTTTCAGCTCTGCTCTGAAATATCCTGTCCCACCTCCTGAACAATTGAATCCAAATGAAGATTCGTGCCAGACAAAAGGTGCCACCACAGAATGCTCTTGCTGCCCAAGAAGTGCCCCGCCTGCCCCAACAACTGCACGTCAAAGCCAAAGCTTCCAGACTTTTTTCCTTAGGGAAAGAGCTGCTGTTCCCTTTTTCAGCCCTATGCTACAATGACCTGTCCCACCATTTGACATATAGAATCCAAATGAAGTTTTCTGCCATACAAAGGTGCCACCACAGAGAGCTCATTGCTGCCCAAGAAGTGCCCAGGCTGCCCCACCAACTGCACCTCCAAGCCAAAGCTTCCAGACTGTTTTTCCTAGGGAAAGGCCTGCTGTTCCCTTTTTCCAGCCCTATGCTGCAATGACCTGTCCCACCTTTTGACATATACAATCCAAATGAAGATTTCTGCCATACAAAAGGTGCCACCACAGAGAGCTCATTGCTGCCCAAGAAGTGCCCAGGCTGCCCCAACAACTGCACGTCAAAGCCAAAGCTTCCAGATTTTTTTCCTGGTGGAAAGAGCTGCTGTTTCCTTTTTCAGCCCTGTGCTGCAATGACCGGTCCCACCTTTTGAAAAATTGAAAGCAAATGAAGATTGATGCCAGACAAAAGGTGCCACCACAGAAAGGTCTTGCTGCCCTAGAAGTGCCCAGGCTGTCCCAATAACTGCACCTCCAAGCCAAAGCTTCCAGACTGTTTTTCCTAGGGAAAGGCCTGCTGTTCACTTTTTTCAGCCCTATGCTGCAATGACCTGTCCCACCTCCTTAAAAATAGAATCCAAATGAAGATTTCTGCTATACAAAAGGTGCCACCACAGAAAACTCTTGCTGCCCAAGAAGTGCCCAGGCTGCCCCACCAACTGCACCTCCAAGCCTAAGCTTCCGGACTTTTTTTCCTGGTGGAAAGAGCTGCTGTTCCCTTTTTCTGCCCTGCGATTCAATGGCCGGTCCCACCTCCTGAACAATGTACTCCAAATAAAGATTGCTGCCAGACAAAAGGTGCCACCACAGAAAACTCTTGCTGCCCAAGAAGTGCCCAGGCTGCCCCACCAACTGCAGCAGAAGCGAAAGGATCCAGACTTTTTTTCCTGGTGGAAAGAGCTGCTGTGTTCCCTTTTTCAGCCCTGCGCTGCAATGACCGGTCCCACCTTTTGAAAAATGAAAGCAAATGAAGATTCCTGCCAGACAAAAGGTGCCACCACAGAAAGCTCTTTTCTGCCCAAGAAGTGCCCAGTCTGCCCCAACAACTACACCTCAAAGCCAAAGCTTCCAGACTTTTTTTCCTTAGGGAAAGATGCTGTTCACTTTTTTTAACCCTGCGCTGCAATGGCCTGTCTCACCTCCTGAGAAATAGAATCCAAATGAAGATTCCTGCCAGACAAAAGGTGCCACCACAGAATGCTCTTTGCTGCCCAAGAAGTGCCCAGGATGCCCCAACAACTGCAGCAGAAGCGAAAGGATCCAGACTTTTTTTCCTGGTGGAAAGAGCTGCTGTGTTCCCTTTTTTCAGCCCTGCGCTGCAATGACCGGTCCCACCTCCTGAAAAATTGAAAGCAAATGAAGATTGCTGCCAGACAAAAGGTGCCACCACAGAAAGGTCTTGCTGCCCAAGAAGTGCCCAGGCTGTCCCAATAACTGCACCTCAAAGCCAAAGCTCCCAGATTGTTTTTCCTTAGGGAAAGAGCTGCTGTTCCCTTTTTTCAACCCTGCACTGCAATGGTCGGTCCCACCTTTTGAATAATTGAATGCAAATGAACATTCCTGCCAGACAAAACGTGCCACCACAGAAAACTCTTCCTTCCCAAGAAGTGCCCAGCCTGCACAAACTACACCTCAAAGCCAAAGCTTCCAGACTTTTTTTCCTGGTGGAAAAAGCTGCTGTTCCCTTTTTTCAACTCTGCTCTGAAATATCCTGTCCCACCTCCTGAAAAATTGAATCCAAATGAAGATTCCTGCCAGACAAAAGGTGCCACCACAGAAAGCTCTTTGCTGCCCAAGAAGTGCCCAGGCTGCCCCAACAACTGCACCTCCAAACCAAAGCTTCCAGACTGTTTTTCCTAGGGAAAGGCCTGCTGTTCCCTTTTTTCAGCCCTATGCTGCAATGACCTGTCCCACCTTTTGACATATAGAATCCAAATGAAGATTTCTGCCATACAAAAGGTGCCACCACAGAGAGCTCATTGCTGCCCAAGAAGTGCCCAGGCTGCCCCAACAACTGCACGTCAAAGCCAAAGCTTCCAGATTTTTCCTTAGGGAAAGAGCTGCTGTTCCCTTTTTTCAGCCCTGCGTTGCAGTGGCCGGTCCCACTTCCTGAACAATTTACTCCAAATAAAGATTGCTGCCAGACAAAAGGTGCCACCACAGAAAGGTCTTGCTGCCCAAGAAGTGCCCAGGCTGTCCCAATAACTGCACCTCAAAGCCAAAGCTTCCAGACTGTTTTTCCTAGAGAAAGGCCTGCTGTTCACTTTTTTCAGCCCTGCGTTGCAGTGGCCGGTCCCACTTCCTGAACAATTTACTCCAAATAAAGATTGCTGCCAGACAAAAGGTGCCACCACAGAAAACTCTTGCTGCCCAAGAAGTGCCCAGGCTGCCCCAACAACTGCAGCAGAAGCGAAAGCATCCAGACTTTTTTTCCTGGTGGAAAGAGCTGCTGTTCCCTTTTTTCTGCCCTGTGCTGCAATGACCGGTCCCACCTTTTGAAAAATTGAAAGCAAATGAAGATTGATGCCAGACAAAAGGTGCCACCACAGAAAGGTCTTGCTGCCCAAGAAGTGCCCAGGCTGTCCCAATAACTGCACCTCCAAGCCAAAGCTTCCAGACTGTTTTTCCTAGGGAAAGGCCTGCTGTTCACTTTTTCAGCCCTATGCTGCAATGACCTGTCCCACCTCCTTAAAAATAGAATCCAAATGAAGATTTCTGCTATACAAAAGGTGCCACCACAGAAAACTCTTGCTGCCCAAGAAGTGCCCAGGCTGCCCCACCAACTGCACCTCCAAGCCCAAGCTTCCGGACTTTTTTTCCTGGTGGAAAGAGCTGCTGTTCCCTTTTTTCTGCCCTGCGATTCAATGGCCGGTCCCACCTCCTGAACAATGTACTCCAAATAAAGATTGCTGCCAGACAAAAGGTGCCACCACAGAGAGCTCATTGCTGCCCAAGAAGTGCCCAGGCTGCCCCAACAACTGCACGTCAAAGCCAAAGCTTCCAGACTTTTTTCCTTAGGGAAAGAGCTGCTGTTCCCTTTTTTCAGCCCTGCGTTGCAGTGGCCGGTCCCACTTCCTGAACAATTTACTCCAAATAAAGATTGCTGCCAGACAAAAGGTGCCACCACAGAAAACTCTTGCTGCCCAAGAAGTGCCCAGGCTGCCCCACCAACTGCAGCAGAAGCGAAAGGATCCAGACTTTTTTTCCTGGTGGAAAGAGCTGCTGTGTTCCCTTTTTCAGCCCTGCGCTGCAATGACCGGTCCCACCTTTTGAAAAATGAAAGCAAATGAAGATTCCTGCCAGACAAAAGGTGCCACCACAGAAAGCTCTTTTCTGCCCAAGAAGTGCCCAGTCTGCCCCAACAACTACACCTCAAAGCCAAAGCTTCCAGACTTTTTTTCCTTAGGGAAAGATGCTGTTCACTTTTTTTAACCCA
>NW_026990891.1:0-35062 GCF_036250125.1 Pseudopipra pipra
ATCTTTGGTTTACAAGACCAATGTTTTTTATAAACTATTAGAGTAGTTAGAGATTAAGTATCTTGTTTTCTAGAAGGCTGATAGTGGGGAATAGGATAAGGATGATAGTAAAGTAGGTAGCTGATGCAAGTTGCCCAATGATGATAAATGGATGTTCAACTGGTTGACTACCGATTCATGTAAGGATCAAAAGGTTAGTAACTAGGATTCAAAATAGGAGTTGGGAGATGGGTCGGAAGGTTATTGTTCGTTGCTTTGACATGTGGAGGAATGGGGCTAAAAATAGAATTAGGACGGAGGCAGCGAGAGCTAGGACTCCTCCTAATTTGTTAGGGATTGATCGTAGAATAGCATATGCAAATAGGAAGTATCATTCAGGTTTAATATGAGGAGGTGTAACTAATGGATTTGCAGGTGTAAAATTTTCTGGGTCTCCTAAAAGGTTAGGTGAGAATATAGCAAGTGTTATTAGTGGGATGAGGAGGAATAGAAGGCCTAACACGTCTTTCATTGAGAAGTAAGGGTGAAATGGGATTTTATCACAGTCTGAATGAATGCCTAGGGGGTTGTTTGAGCCTGTTTCATGTAGGAAGGTTAGGTGAATGAAAGTGAGACCTGCAATCAAGAATGGGAGAAGGAAGTGAAGGGCGAAGAATCGGGTGAGCGTAGGGTTATCAACTGAGAACCCTCCTCAGGCTCATTCTACAAGTGTTTGGCCAATATAGGGGATAGCTGAGAATAAGTTAGTAATTACTGTGGCGCCTCAGAATGATATTTGGCCTCATGGGAGAACATATCCTACGAAAGCAGTTGCTATTAAAGTTAGGAGGAGAACAACTCCTGTGTTTCAGGTTTCTTTATATAGGTAGGAACCATAGTAGAATCCTCGTCCAATGTGTAGGTAGATGCACATGAAGAAGAAGGAGGCACCGTTTGCGTGGAGGTTTCGGATCAGTCAACCGAATTGGACATTTCGACATGTATGAGCAACGGATGTGAATGCTAGAGTGATATCTGCTGTATAGTGCATTGCCAGTAAAAGGCCAGTGGTAATTTGAATTATTAGGCAGATGCCTAGGAGAGATCCGAAATTTCATCAAGCGGAAATGTTTGATGGTGTTGGGAGATCAATTAAGGAGTTATTGATTATTTTTAGAAGAGGATGATGTTTTCGTAGGTTGGGGGTCATTAATTTTTAGTTCTGTGTAAGTGAGATAATAATTAAGATAGACAGAGCGAAGGTTCCTAGGTAGGTTTTGATTAATCCGGAGTGGAAAGTAGTTAGGGTTTTAGATGTTTTGAGTTGAAGGATTGCTAGTCCTTCTGGGCCAATTTTTTTATATCAGGATAGGTCGATTAGGTGGGATGCAATGTTTTGGCCGTTGCTTAGGAGGTTGGTGGAGCTGAGGCGGTGTATGAGGGGATTAAAGTATCCTAGAGTGTTGGAGAAGTTTATAGTCATATTTTGCTTAGGAAGGGTGAGTGAATGCGTGAGTTTTGATAGTTCCAGTGCTAGAATAATACCTAATGTTGTGATAATGATGGCTGTGGTTTTTGTAAGAAGAGGCATAGTTATAGGAGGGGTTTTTGTGGGAGAAATATAAGAGGTGATTAGTAATCCAGCCATGATACTTCCGAGAGCAAGACGGGTGATTGGGTTTGTGACTGCTGGGTTGTTTTCATTAATGGGGGTAATAGAAGGAATTCGGGTGTAGTCGGTTTGTACTAGTAGGGTTATACGCAGGCTATAAGTTGCAGTAAATGATGTGGCTACAAGTGTTAGAAGGAGCGCTCAGGTGTTTAAGTAGGAGGTGTTGAGGCTTTCGATGATGAGGTCTTTTGAGTAGAACCCTGCTAGAAATGGGGTTCCTATGAGAGCTAGGTTTCCGATTGTCAGACATGAAGTGGTTGTAGGGAGTAATTTTTGTAGACCTCCTATTTTTCGGATGTCTTGTTCACCGTTGAGGCTATGGATGATAGATCCAGAGCAGAGGAAGAGTATGGCTTTGAAGAATGCGTGGGTGGAAATATGTAGAAAGGCTAGTTGGGGTAGGTTTAAGCCAATAGTAACTATTATTAGGCCTAATTGGCTGGATGTAGAGAAAGCAATAATTTTTTTGATGTCGTTTTGGGTAAGAGCGCATGTAGCGGCAAATAGTGTGGATAGGGCACCTATACAGAGGCACGCAGTTAGAGCGATTTGATTACTACATAATATGTGGTGAGTGCGAATTAATAGAAAGATTCCGGCAACTACTATTGTACTGGAATGGAGTAGAGCGGATACAGGAGTTGGTCCTTCTATAGCGGCTGGGAGTCACGGGTGGAGGCCGAATTGGGCGGATTTACCTGTGGCTGCTAAAATGAGTCCTATAAGAGGAAGTAAGGGTATTTGGTTTGGGTAAGATGGTTGTTGAATTTCTCATGTATTGATTGAAGAGGCTAATCATGCTATGCAGAGGATCAGTCCGATATCTCCGATACGATTATAAAGTACGGCTTGGAGTGCGGCGGTGTTAGCTTCTGCTCGGCCGTATCATCATCCGATTAGGAGGAAGGATATAATTCCAACTCCTTCTCAGCCAATAAATAGGAGGAATATGTTGTTGGCGATAATTAAGATTAGCATAGCAATGAGGAAAATTAAGAGGTAGAGAGAGAATTTTGTGGCATGAGGTTCTGAGGCTATGTACCATGTTGCGAATTGTAGAATAGATCATGTTACGAATAGAGCAATGGGGAAGAATATTAAGGAGTATTGGTCTATTTTAAGGTTAAAAGGGATTTTGAAGTTTGTAATGAATTTTCACTCTCAATAGAAGGTAGTGTTTTCCATATTAGAATAGATAGAGAGGATTATGGGAATTAAACTGGTCATGAAGGAAGTTTTGACAGTATATATAATGGTGGTTGGGGAGTTTTGATAGTTCTTGGATAGAAGGGGAAGAAGAATAGGAGTAGAAAGAATGGCCAAGGTTAGGAATATGGAGGTGTTGAGAATTAATGGAAAGTCCATTACTTTTACTTGGACTTGCACCAAGATGAATGGCTCCTAAGACCAGTGGATTGCTATTATCCTTTAAAAGTAAGGGGGCTGAGGTCTTAGGCTCAGATGCAAGAGTTAGCAGTTCTTGTTGGTTAAACCTCCCCTCGGCAGGCAAGAAGAGTTTAACTTCTATTTTTAGGATCACAGTCTAATGTTTGGCTTAAAACTATGCTTGCATATGGGGATTCCTGAGATTAGTTCTGGTTTTAGGATGAGGAGAAGGGAGGGTAGAATGTGGAGTGTTATAAGGAGATGTTCTCGCGTATTCGAATTTTGGGTAGTTGTGATGTAAGTTGGGGTTGGTCCTCGTTGGGTTATAAGGAGTATGTAGAGGGTGTAGGCTGCAGTCAGTAGAGTTGCGATTCCGGTTAGGATGATAGTGAATGCAGATCAATTGAAGAGAGCAATTATGATAGTTAGTTCAGCTATTAGATTAGTGGTAGGAGGAAGAGCCATGTTAGTTAGGTTAGCTAGAAGTCATCAGATTCCTATGAGAGGTAGGAGGGGTTGTAGGCCTCGTGTTAAGAGGAGGGTGCGGCTGTGTATGCGTTCATAATTTGTATTAGCTAGGCAAAATAGTATGGAAGAGGTGAGTCCATGTGAAATTATCAAGATTATCGCTCCTGAAAAAGATCAATGGGTTTGGATTATTGTTGCGGCAATGACTAGGCCTATATGGCTTACCGAGGAGTAGGCGATTAGAGATTTAAGGTCAATTTGGCGTAGGCAGATGGAGCTTGTTATTAATGCCCCTCATAGGGCTAAGGTTAGGAATGGGTAGTAGAGGTAGTCGAGCAGGGAGTTTAAGACCATTGAGATACGTATAATGCCGTACCCTCCAAGTTTGAGGAGGAGTGCGGCTAGAAGTATGGACCCTGCGATTGGTGCCTCTACGTGGGCTTTTGGGAGTCATAGGTGTAATCCATAAAGGGGGGCTTTTACTATGAAAGCGAGTAGTAGGGCTAGGCTTGATATGAGGCCTGTTCAGGAGTTTGTAAGGGATGGATGTGAAAGTTTTATTATAATGATGTGCATGGACCCTGTTTGAGTGTGAAGATAAAGGATCGCAACTAATAGGGGAAGAGAACTGACTAGGGTATAGAATAAGAGGTAGACCCCAGCACTTAAACGTTCTGGTTGGCTGCCCCATCGTGTAATTAGAATTAGAGTAGGGATTAAGGTTGCTTCGAATGCAATATAAAACAATATCAGTTCTAAGGCTGAGAAGGCCAGGATGATAAATGGTTGAGCAAGGATTATGGTTATGATAAATATATATTTTCGTGTAGGGGGCTCTTGCTGGAGGTGATTTTGGCTTGCTAACATTATAAGGGGCAGAAGTCAACAAGATAGGACTAATAAGGGGGATGAAATTTGGTCGATACCAAGTCATGGGGATAGGTTCTTGTTAGGGTGGTAGGTTGAAGAGAGTCACTGTAAGCTGGCGGTTGCGATTAAGAGGCTGTGGGAAGTGACATTAAGTCAAAGAAATTTTTGGGGTGATAGGAGGGTTATAGGGAGTAGTATGATCGTGGGGAGAATAATTTTTAGCATTGTAGAAGGTTTAGATTATGCAAATGATCTGACCCGTGAGTTCGGGTGGAAGCTACTAGAATTGCCAGGCCGGCGCCTGCTTCACAGGCTGAAAATGCTAGTATGAGAATGGGTATTAGGGAGGGGGATGTTGTTTGGGTTTGGATGGGCCACATGGATAGGGCAATGTATATGGATAGTATTATACTTTCTAAGCATAGTAGGGCGGAAATTAGGTGTATTCGGTGAAAGGCTAGTCCTAGGCTGCTTAGGGCGAAGGCAGAGTAGAAGCTTAAATGTAGAAAGGTCATTGAGAAAGTCACAGAGTGGGACTGTGGTTTGTTGAGCCGAAATCAACTGTCTTAATTAGACTAACTTTCTGTAGTTATTCTGCTCATTCTAAGCCCCCTTGTATCCATTCATAGATTAATCCGAATGCGAGGAGGAGAATAATGGCGAAGGTTCAGGTTAAAGTATTGAGGGGGGAGAGAAGTTGAGTAGCTCATGGGAGGGGTAGTAAGAGGGCGATTTCTAGGTCGAACAAGAGAAATAAGATTGCGACAAGAAAGAATCGGATTGAAAAAGGGAGACGGGCTGAGCCCAGTGGGTCAAAGCCACATTCATATGGGGATAGTTTTTCTGAATCTGGATTTATTTGAGCCAGTCAAAGGTTTAATGAAGTTAGGATAATACATAGTGATAGAGAGGTTGTAAATATAAAGAGGATTATGTTAATTGCCTTTCTCTGGTTTTGATCCAGATTTTAGAGATTGGAAGTCAATTGTAATTAATATACTAGAAAGGCAGGATCCTCATCAGTAGATTGTTATATAGAGGAATAGTCAGATAATATCAACAAAATGTCAGTATCAAGCCGCTGCTTCAAAGCCAAAGTGGTGGTTGGGTGTGAAATGGAATTTGATGAGACGGAAAAGGCAAATTAAGAGAAAGGATGACCCAATGATTACGTGAAGGCCATGGAATCCTGTGGCTACAAAGAAGGTGGATCCATAGATTCCATCAG
The DNA here is from genome assembly GCF_036250125.1 of Pseudopipra pipra. NCBI lineage: Eukaryota > Metazoa > Chordata > Aves > Passeriformes > Pipridae > Pseudopipra > Pseudopipra pipra. The sequence continues at coordinate 5,604 of NW_026990891.1, forward strand.
CAATTGAGAATGGCGCTTCATAATATTCTATTGCTTGAAGTGCTGTAAAGTAGAATCCTAACAGGACAGTTATGAGTAGGGCCTGAGTAGCTTGATTTCGGTTACCTTCTGTAATGCTATGATGAGCTCATGTAACGGTAACTCCTGAAGCTAAAAGGATGGCAGTGTTTAGTAGAGGTACTTCTATTGGATTGAGGGGTTTGATTCCCATAGGGGGTCATTGCCCTCCGAGTTCTGGGGTGGGGACTAAGCTAGAGTGAAAGAATGCTCAGAAGAATCCTAGAAAGAAGAAGGCTTCGGAGGTAATGAATAGAATTATTCCGTAGCGTAAGCCTTTTTGGACTGTTAGAGTATGGTGACCTTGGAATGTGCTTTCTCGTACGATATCACGCCATCATTGAATTATTACTAAAATTATGGAAAGCAGGCCTAGGAGTAAGAGTTGCATGGAATTGTGATGGAATCATATGGCCAATCCGGAGGTAGTAAGGAGAGCGGCCGCAGCTCCGAAAATGGGTCAGGGGCTTGGGTCTACTATATGGAAGGAGTGGGCTTGGTGTGTCATTAAAGGTTAAATGTTTTCTTGTAAGTAAAGGCTTAGTAGTAGTACAAAGACATAGGCTTGGATTATTGCTACGGCTACTTCTAAAATTGTTAGGAGAAGGAGAATAGCTGTGGTTAAGAGGGATACTGCAGGTATAATGGGAAGGAGGACAGCAGTGGCTGTAGAAATGAGTTGGATAAGTAGATGTCCTGCTGTGAGGTTGGCTGTAAGGCGGACTCCTAAGGCAAGTGGACGAATGAGAAGGCTTGTTGTTTCGATTATGATAAGGGCAGGGATTAGGGGTGTTGGGGTACCTTCTGGCAAGAGGTGTCCTAGGGAAGCTGAGGGTTGGTTTCGTAGGCCTGTTAATAGTGTAGCAAGTCATAGGGGGAAGGCAAGGGCTAGGTTTATTGATAGTTGAGTAGTAGGTGTGAATGTGTAGGGTAAAAGGCCTAATAGGTTGATTATTAATAGTATGATTATGAGTGATGATAAGATTAGGGCTCATTTGTGGCCTTTTTTGTTTAATGGGGTTATCAGTTGTTTTGTAATTAGGTGGAAGAATCAGAGTTGAAGCGTTGAAAGACGATTTGTAACTCATCGGTTGCCAGGGGAGGGAAGCAAGAGAGTTGGGAACAATAGAGAGATCAGAATAAGGGGGATTCCTAGAAGTGTTGGGCTTATAAATTGGTCGAAGAAGCTTAGGTTCATGGTCAGTCTCAAGGGTAAGTTTTTATAGTGGATAATGTTTTGTTGGATGGCGAGTTGGTTGGAGTAAATAATAAAAGTTTAGGTTGAAGGATGAGGGAAAAAGTGAGTCATGAAGTAAGTATAATAAAGAGTCAGGGCGCTGGGTTTAGCTGAGGCATGTCATTAAGGAGGATGGGTAGTCCTCTTTCTCTAGCTTAAAAGGCTAGTGCTGGTTCATAGCTTCTTAATGATTAGGATGTTAGAAGTGAAGATCAGTTTTCGAAGTCTGTTAGAGGAGCTGATTCCACTACAATGGGTATGAAGCTGTGATTGGCTCCACAGATTTCTGAGCATTGGCCGTAGAAGATTCCAGGGCGGGTTGTGATGAAGGAAGTTTGATTTAGTCGTCCTGGAATTGCATCGGTTTTTACACCAAGGCTGGGCACGGCTCATGAGTGGAGGACATCATCAGCTGTGACGATAACTCGGATTGGGGATTCTATTGGGATAACAATGCGGTTATCAACTTCTAGGAGGCGGAAGTGACCAAGTGGTAGGTCTGTGGTTGGTAACATGTAAGAGTCAAAGGATAAATCTTTGAAGTCTGTGTATTCATAGGATCAATATCATTGATGACCAATGGCTTTAAGGGTAAGGTCGGGTTCGTCGATTTCGTCTATTATGTAGAGGATTTGAAGGGATGGGAGGGCTAGTATAATTAGGACGATGGCAGGTAGAATTGTTCAGACAAGTTCTACTTCTTGTGCGTCGACGGTGTTAGAGGATAGTTTTTCTATGAGTATAAGAGCTAGGAGGTATAGAACTAGGCTACAGATGGCTAGAGCAACTATTAGGGCATGATCATGAAATTCGATGAGTTCTTCTATAATAGGGGATGAAGCGTCTTGAAAACCAAGTTGAGAGTGGTTGGCCATAATGTGGAAGGTGGGATGTACTGGGTTTTCACCTGTGATTTAGTCTTGACAAGACTATGTAATTATTTTACTAACAACCCATAAGAAAGAAGCATGAGTGGTTAGATGCGGTTGGCTTGAAACCAGCTTATGAGGGTTCGATTCCTTCCTTTCTTGTACTTGAACAAAAGCTGGTTCTTCGAAGGTGTGGTAAGGGGGAGGGCAGCCGTGAATTCATTCGATGTTTGTGGAAGTAAGTTCTGGTTGTAATACTTTTCGTTTGGATGCGAAGGCTTCTCAGATAATAAATATCAGTATAATTACGGCTATCATGGAGATAAGGGAGCCAATGGAGGATAGGGAATTCCATAAGGTATAAGCATCTGGATAGTCTGAGTATCGACGTGGTATACCAGCTAAACCTAGGAAATGTTGTGGGAAGAATGTTAGGTTAACCCCAAAGAATATTACCCCGAAGTGGGCTTTAGCTCACGTAGGATGGAGGGTGTAACCAGTAAATAGTGGGAATCAATGTGTGAAGCCAGCTAAGATGGCGAATACTGCTCCCATAGACAGTACGTAGTGGAAGTGTGCAACTACGTAGTAGGTATCGTGTAAGGCAATATCTAGGGAGGAGTTAGCAAGAACGATACCTGTTAGTCCACCAATGGTGAAGAGGAAAATGAAGCCTAGGGCTCATAGTATGGGTGGGTCTCATTTAATTGTCCCACCATGTAGGGTGGCTAGTCAACTGAAAACTTTAATGCCAGTAGGAATTGCAATAATTATGGTAGCAGATGTAAAGTATGCTCGGGTATCTACGTCCATTCCAACTGTGAATATGTGGTGGGCTCATACGATGAAGCCTAGGAAACCAATAGATAATATGGCTCAGACTATGCCTATGTAGCCGAAGGGTTCTTTTTTACCAGCGTAGTAGGCTACGACGTGGGAGATAATTCCGAATCCTGGCAGAATAAGGATGTAGACTTCTGGGTGTCCAAAAAATCAAAATAAGTGTTGATATAAAATTGGGTCTCCACCTCCTGCGGGGTCGAAGAATGTAGTGTTTAGGTTTCGATCTGTTAGAAGTATTGTAATGCCAGCAGCTAGAACTGGTAGGGAGAGGAGAAGTAGTACTGCGGTGATTAGGACGGATCAAACAAATAGGGGGGTTTGGTATTGTGAAAGAGCAGGTGGTTTTATGTTAATTGCTGTAGTAATAAAGTTGATTGCTCCGAGGATAGAGGAGACACCTGCTAGGTGAAGGGAGAAAATGGCGAGGTCTACTGATGCACCAGCGTGGGCTAGGTTTCCAGCTAGGGGTGGGTATACTGTTCATCCTGTCCCGGCCCCAGCTTCAACTGTGGAAGATGCTAAAAGTAGTAAGAAGGATGGGGGAAGAAGTCAGAAGCTTATATTATTTATTCGTGGGAATGCCATGTCGGGGGCGCCAATTATTAATGGGACTAGTCAGTTACCAAACCCTCCAATTATAATAGGTATTACTATAAAGAAAATTATAACAAATGCATGTGCGGTGACGATTACATTATAGATTTGGTCATCGCCTAAAAGGGTTCCTGGTTGTCCTAGTTCTGCTCGAATGAGGAGACTTAGGGCTGTACCAATTATACCAGCTCATGCACCGAAAATAAGGTAAAGTGTGCCGATGTCTTTGTGATTGGTAGAGAATAGTCAACGGTTGATAAAAGTCATAGGTAAGATGGCTGAGTGTTGAAGCGTTAGGCTGTAGTCCTTTTTACAGAGGTTTGATTCCTCTTCTTATCGATTCTGTAGTGAAGTTCATGTTGAGTTGCAAGCTCATTGATGTGTATCAAATATACACCAGGATCTAGTAGGCAGAAGCCTGTTGGATAGGGCATTTAGCTGTTAACTAAAGTTTTATGGGATCGAGGCCCATCTGTCTAGAAAGAGATTCTAGCTTAATTAAAGCGCTTGAGTTGCATTCAGGAAATACAGGTTAATATCCTGTGAATTTTAGCAGAAACTAAGGAGAGCTGGTCCTTGTTTAAGGCTTTGAAGGCCTTCGGTTTAAGTAACCTAAGTTTCTAGGAAATAGTAAGTACTATGGGGGATAATGGTAGGAGTATGATTGACAGAGAAGTAAAGATTGTAGTTAAGGGATTAGTTGGTTTGTTAGTCTGTCATTGTTTTATGTAGTTGGTGAAGTTTGGGGGTAGTGTGATAGTTGCACAGTAGGCTAGACGTAGGTAGAAGAAAAGTCCGAGTAAAGAGAGTAGAGAAATGGCTGTGGCTGTTGCAGTTAGTTCTTGCTTAGTGAGTTCTTGAATAATTAATCATTTGGGTAGAAATCCTGTTAGGGGAGGGAGGCCTGCGAGGGAGAGGAGAGTGAGCATGAAAATTGTAGTTAATGGGGGAATTTTGGTTCATGTGGTTATTACAGTGGATAATTTTAGGGTATTGGTTGTGTTGAGAATAAGGAAGATAGCGGAAGTTGTTATGGTATAGAGATAAAAGGTAATTAAAGTTAGATTGGGGTCATAGTTGAGAATAATAGTTATTCATCCAAGGTGGGCGATGGATGAAAAGGCTAAGACTTTGCGAGTTTGAGTTTGATTTAACCCTATTCAGCCTCCTAGGGCTGCGGAGGCGATAGCTATTGAAGTTAGGAGGGTTGAGTTAAGTGATGGGGATGTTAAGTAGAATAGGGTAATTGGTGGAAATTTTATAATTGTAGCTAGTAGGAGGCATGTTGTTATGGTTGAGCCTTGAAGGACTTCTGGAAATCAGAAATGGAATGGGACTAAGCCTAGTTTGATTGAAATTGCAACTGTTGATAGTATGCATGATATAGGGTGGGTTAGTTGGGTGATGTCTCATTGACCAGAAAATCATGCGTTGATCATGCTAGCAAATAGGAGTAGTGTGGATGCGGTTGCTTGGGTCAGAAAGTATTTAGTAGAAGCTTCAATGGCTCGTGGATGGTGGGTTTTAGAGATTAAGGGAAGGATAGCTAAAGTGTTAATCTCTAAGCCAATTCATGCTGTTATTCAGTGGTTGCTTGAAATTGTGATGGAGGTTCCCAAGAGTAAGCTTGCTGTAGAGATTAATTTAGCTTGAGGATTCATTAGTAAGGGAAGGAGTTAAACCATCATTTTCGGGGTATGGGCCCGATAGCTTAATTAGCTGACCTTACTAGAAAATAATATAGAGGGAGTATAGAGGATTTTGATTCCTTTAGTGTAGGTTCGATTCCTACTTTTCTAAGTTTAGGAAATGAGAGGGTTGGTATACCTCTATGTTTACTTTATCATAGTAACCCTTTTGGATTCAGGCACATTTCCTTGGTTATCTTAGGTAGGGAGGTAGGCCTGCATATGAGATAGGGAGGCTAGTATGTCATAGGCATAAGGCTAGTGTTAGGGGTAGGAAGTTTTTTCAGAGTAAATGTATGAGTTGATCATAGCGGAATCGAGGGTAAGAGGCGCGGATTCATAAGAAGCCTGCGGACAGGAGGAGGGTTTTTGTAGCTAGAGTTAGAGGGAAGAATTCTTGAGGGAGATTGAGTGAGCTGGGGTTCAGGAATAGAATGGTTGTGAGTGCATTTATTAGTATAATATTAGCATATTCAGCTAGGAAGAATAAGGCAAATGGACCTGCAGCATATTCTACATTAAACCCTGAGACTAGTTCAGATTCTCCTTCTGTTAGGTCAAATGGGGCGCGGTTTGTTTCAGCAAGTGAGGAAATATATCATATTATTGCTAGAGGTCAGGAGGAGAAAATGAGGTAAAGAGGTTCTTGTGTAATAGCAAGGGTGTTAAGGGTATAATTACCACTTAGAATAATTACAGATAGGAGAATAATGGCTAGGGTAACCTCATAGGAAATGGTTTGTGCGACTGCTCGGAGGGCGCCAATCAGAGCATATTTTGAATTAGAGGCCCACCCTGATCATAGAATTGAGTAAACTGCTAAGCTGGAGAGGGCCAGGAGGAAAAGTATACCTAGGTTTAGGTCAGTGAGGGGAAATGGTAGGGGGAGAGGCAGTCAGATTGTAATTGCTAAGAGAAGGGCTAGGATAGGGGTAGCTATAAATAGGTAAGGGGATGAAGTTGATGGACGGATTGGTTCTTTAATGAACAGTTTTACTCCATCTGCTATAGGTTGTAATAGGCCAAATGGTCCTACAATGTTAGGTCCTTTTCGGGCTTGTATATAACTTAGAACTTTGCGTTCAACCAGGGTTAGGAATGCTACGGCGATGAGGATGGATAAAGCATAGGATAGTGATATAATGAGGTAAATCAGGACTAAGTGAGTTGCCATATGTTTTATGTGGAGCTAGGGAGAGGATTTGAACCTCTGGGTAAAGGGCTTAAGCCTTCTGCATTTGCCAAGCTCTGCCACGCTAGCGGTCCTTTTCTAGGAAGGGGTTATGGTAGGGCTCTTGGTAATTTAGTTGGGTTCATTACTGGGTGCGAAGGCGTGCCTGTAGCATAGGCCTTACTTCTTCGGTCCTTTCGTACTAGAAGGAGTTATTACATAGATAGAAACCGACCTGGATTGCTCCGGTCTGAACTCAGATCACGTAGGACTGTTAATCGTTGAACAAACGAACCCTTGGTAGCGGTTGCACCACTAGGATGTCCTGATCCAACATCGAGGTCGTAAACCTCCTTGTCGATGTGGGCTCTTGAAGGAGATTGCGCTGTTATCCCTGGGGTAGCTAGGTTCATTAATCAATAATATTGGGTCTGGCTACTATTAGCACGTTGATGAGTTGTTCTTGGTCAAGATGGGTTATCCGGTTTTTGGAGGTTAAGTTTATCTCCAAGGTCGCCCCAACCAAAAAATGCGTACCAGTAAAATCCGAGGGAGTGGGTCCTGTGGAGGAAAATTGTTGGTGGGGATGGTAGCAGGTTTTAAAGTTCCACAGGGTCTTCTTGTCTTATGAAGTTATTCCTGCTTTTGCACAGGAAGATCAATTTCACTGATTATCCGTAGGAGACAGTTAAGACCTCGTTAAGCCATTCATACAAGTCCCGATTTATGGGACAATTGATTGCGCTACCTTTGCACGGTTAGGATACCGCGGCCGTTGAACTTATTGTCACTGGGCAGGCTTCACCTTTAATACTTGACTTAGCTAAAGGCTATGTTTTTGGTAAACAGTCGGGCCTTGGTTTTGCCTAGTTCCTTTTACAGATTTAAATCGTCTTTGAGAGGCACTCCGTAGGTGGGTTAACAAGGTTTTAGATATAGGATCTTGTTAGGGTTAGAAAATATCCTGTAGTTTGTTAATAATGTTATAATGTAAGTTTGTGCCGTAGAGGGGGGGGTCCCTAGTTACTTATTTTAGCATTAATTCTCTTATTTATCATAAGTTAGCCTATTAAGGAAGAGGGAGTCATAGGAAGATTAGGATTTTTAGGTACAGAGCTTTGACGCACTCTTTAATGGTGGCTGCTTGAAGGCCCACAGTTGAGGAACAATTTAATTTATCCGCTGGAAGAGAGTGTGCTCTTTTTTAAAGGAGCTGTACCTCCTTTAAATAACCCTTAATTCATTTCATGTGGGTTGAATATAGTCCTGGGGGGGTGAATTAAGAGAGAACTAAGGTTCGTTTCATAGGCAACCAGCTATCACCCAGCTCGATTGGCTTTTCACCACTACTAACGAGTCATCCCACTCTTTTGCAACAGAGACGGGTTTGCTCAGTAAATAGCTGCTCGTAAGTAGCTCGCTTGGGTTTCGGGGCGGCAAGCTTAAATTGGCATTTTGCTTGGGAAGTTCTTGCTAAATCATGATGCAAAAGGTACAAGGATTGGTCTTTGCTATTTAGCGCTTGGCTTGTCATTGTTATTTCATTTTTCCCTTACGGTACATGGTCTCTATCGCGTCTTGAGTTCACCTTTCTATCGCCTATACTAGGTTAAGTGAGAGAATGCTTTGATTTAGTGGGTGGCATGGTTTAGTTCATATGTAATTTGGTAGCAGAGCTAGAGTTAGGCTTCAAGACGATCTGGTGAGGAGCAGATATCTTTCAGGTGTAAGCTGAATGCTTTTTTTATAGCTACGTCTTGGTAAACTAAGTGCACCTTCCGGTACACTTACCTTGTTACGACTTGCCTCATCTTTAGCTTGAGAGCCTATTATGAATAAGATTGGTTGTAGCTTGTGAGGAGGGTGACGGGCGGTATGTACGTGCTTCAGAGCCAACTTAAAGGGGGCATTATTATCCTGCTTTACTGCTAAATCCGCCTTTTGGGAGTGGTTTCACGCTCCCTGTCGTGGGAAGGGGTTTTCTATGCTAGAAAATGTAGCCCATTTCTACCACCCCATGAGCTATACCTTGACCTGTCTTATTAGCGGGTGGGGTTGCTATTGTGCTCACTGTTGAACCCTCAGTTTAGGGGTGAGCTGACGACGGCGGTATATAGGCTGATTTGGCTAGGGATGGTTGGGTGTATCGTGGGTTATCGATTATAGAACAGGCTCCTCTAGGTGGGTTTGGAGCACCGCCAAGTCCTTAGAGTTTTAAGCGTTTGTGCTCGTAGTTCTCAGGCGGATGCTTAAGTGGTGAAAGCATCGGGATTTAGGGCCAGGCATAGTGGGGTATCTAATCCCAGTTTGTGTCCTGGCTTTCGTGGGGTTTTGTTGATCATGGGACTAAGATCGTTTTTATGGGAGTATTAAATGCATCTTATGCTTATAACAGCTTGGTTGCATGTCAGTCTTAGTTGAAGTGATAGTGAAAAGCCACTCTTTACGCCGTATAAAGTTAATTTGGGTTTCTTGTGTGACCGCGGTGGCTGGCACAAGATTTACCAACCCTGATAAGTTGCTTTAACTAAGTCAAGTTTACACTTATTGCTTAATATTAATTACTGCTGAGTACCCTTGGGGGTGTGGCGATGCAAGGCGTTTTGGGCTGCAATTGGGGAAGTGTGCCTGATGCCTGCTCCTACTGTCTTTTTAAGGTATTGAGGGCATTTTCACTGGGGCGCGGATACTTGCATGTATATTTGGCAAGAACTAACTGTAAGGTTAGGACTAAGTCTTTTTTGTCCTTGGGTATGTGTAATAGCCGTCTTAACATCTTCAGTGTTATGCTTTATTGTAAGCTACAAGAACTAGGATTGTTTTTGGGTCAAGTGGTTATTATTAGGGTTTATGTTTTAGTTATGGAGGTAGTTGATGTTGATTTAGGATTGGTTCGGTTAGTGGGTTTTAGGTGGTTGGGGAAATAGTTTGGTGGATAACAAAAATGTGTTGGTTGAGCAATTGGAAGTGTAGAAGGAGGTTTGATTGTTGGATTGAATAAGTAGGTTTAGTTAAGATTATGTGTTCTTGTAGTTGAAATTACAACGGTGGTTTTTCAGGCCAAAGGTCTTGGGTAGAAGCCAAGCAGGAATTGTTATGACGTATTTTATACTTTTTTTAAGTGTTAGTTTTATTTTGGGGGGGTTGGCAGTGGCTTCTAATCCTTCTCCTTATTATGCAGTGGTTGGGTTGGTGTTAGCGTCTGTTGTAGGGTGTGGATGGTTAATGAGTTTGGGGGTGTCTTTTGTGTCATTGGTGTTATTTTTAGTATATTTGGGTGGGATGTTAGTGGTTTTTGTGTATTCGGTTTCATTAGCAGCGGATCCGTATCCTGAAGCTTGAGGGGACTGGCGGGTTGTGGGGTATGGGGTTGGGTTAGTTTTAGCGCTGGGGGGAGGGGTGTTTGTTATGGGGTTATCAGGGTTACGGTGATTGGGGTTGGATACGGTGGATAGTGGGGGTGTTTTGCCAGTTCGGCTAGATTTTGAGGGTGCGGCTATGTTTTATTCTTGGGGGGTGGGGCAATTTTTAGTTGCAGGTTGGGGCTTGTTGTTGACGTTGTTTGTTGTGCTAGAGCTTGTGCGAGGATTATCTCGGGGGGCAATTCGGGCGGTTTAAGGGGGCAAATTCAGAAAATAGTTTAATGAAAATACCAGCTTTGGGAGTTGGTGATAAGGGTTTGATTCCTTTTTTTCTGAGGGGTAAGGGGATAAGATTTGGGGTTAATTATTAGAGGAGTGTAGGAAAAAAGTGTTAATTGGGGTGGTGGGGTTGGAAGGGGAAAGAAAATAGTTAAGGTTGCCAATTAGGCGGGGAAATGGGTAGAAGGTAGTGGGGTGAGTTTAAGTGTAAACGAATGAATAAACAAACAAATGATGAAAGGAAAAAATGGGGTGAGTTTAAGTGTAAACGAATGAATAAACAAACAAATGATGAAAGGAAAAAATGGGGTGAGTTTAAGTGTAAACGAATGAATAAACAAACAAATGATGAAAGGAAAAAATGGGGTGAGTTTAAGTGTAAACGAATGAATAAACAAACAAATGATGAAAGGAAAAAATGGGGTGAGTTTAAGTGTAAACGAATGAATAAACAAACAAATGATGAAAGGAAAAAATGGGGTGAGTTTAAGTGTAAACGAATGAATAAACAAACAAATGATGAAAGGAAAAAATGGGGTGTAACAAGTTGGATAAAAAATTTTTACAAATTGATGATGCAAATTTTATTGATTGGGAAATTAGGGAAATGGAATGTTTGTAAAATAAAAAATTTTTGTTAAAAAATTTTTTAACGAAAATTAGTGATGAATAAGGGAAAAGTCCCTAGATCATTGCAAAAATGACAAAATTTTTTGTGATTTTTTGTGATTTTTTGTGAAATTTTCAAGAAAAAATATGTCTGGCGTGCATTAATTAAACTGCAACTTGATGAGAGACGTAATTGAGAAACCAAGCCAACAGCACCTGACGGTGAATCAGTGCAACAGTATGAGACCGAGAAGCATCCTGCCTACCATATCATTAATTTACCCGCGAAAGTGAGAAAACCGCTCGCCGACCACAAGGGGTACATGTCAACCATATATGGGAGCCCCCTGGCGGAGCACTCTGAAGGGCTTATTGAGATCTACCCCAAAAAAAAAACCAAAAGTATAGAAAAGGGAAAATGCCGCGATCACGAGGTCCAAATTGGCCAAGCATCCCCAACCATTAGTAACGGAGCGCAAGTTTAGGAAAATTAAGCAAGTTATGGCCCTGACCGAGGAACCAGAGGCGACAAAGAGCAATTTATGAGAGCGGGTGTAGGGTGGTAGATGAAAGAACGCACCTGAAGCTGGGCATGATAAACATTACTAACGCCGGGTTGCTGGTTTCTCGTGAGAGGTACGATTAATAAATAACCCAGCGCCTCTTGGTCAGTACATAGAGCAAGGTTAAGTGGTGAGAGGTCCTTGAACGGTGGATTCTGGGTCTTTGGAGGTTCCTCGTGTTGTGAAGGTTTTTATGCGAAAGTTAGCGGTGTTAGGTTTTAGTCCGATTAGCGGGATTGTTCCTAGAACATGACATGTTATGAGGTTGTATGGGAATGTGCCTAGATCTGTCTATGGCCGGTTTTGGATGGTATGGGAGAAGATGTGAAGATTTGGTTGGTTTTACAATAATGGTATGCCTGAGTTTCCTGCATGGATTTTATGTCTAATGTGGTGGAGAATGCGATGCAAAGTAATACATACCATAGCGTATGGGGGGAGGGGGGGCCCCCCATGTACGTATTAATTGGGAAATTTGAGGAACTTGAATATTTTTTTGGGAACTTGAATTTTTTTGGACAACTCTAAGAAGGGGGTGATCTTCAATCTTTGGTTTACAAGACCAATGTTTTTTATAAACTATTAGAGTAGTTAGAGATTAAGTATCTTGTTTTCTAGAAGGCTGATAGTGGGGAATAGGATAAGGATGATAGTAAAGTAGGTAGCTGATGCAAGTTGCCCAATGATGATAAATGGATGTTCAACTGGTTGACTACCGATTCATGTAAGGATCAAAAGGTTAGTAACTAGGATTCAAAATAGGAGTTGGGAGATGGGTCGGAAGGTTATTGTTCGTTGCTTTGACATGTGGAGGAATGGGGCTAAAAATAGAATTAGGACGGAGGCAGCGAGAGCTAGGACTCCTCCTAATTTGTTAGGGATTGATCGTAGAATAGCATATGCAAATAGGAAGTATCATTCAGGTTTAATATGAGGAGGTGTAACTAATGGATTTGCAGGTGTAAAATTTTCTGGGTCTCCTAAAAGGTTAGGTGAGAATATAGCAAGTGTTATTAGTGGGATGAGGAGGAATAGAAGGCCTAACACGTCTTTCATTGAGAAGTAAGGGTGAAATGGGATTTTATCACAGTCTGAATGAATGCCTAGGGGGTTGTTTGAGCCTGTTTCATGTAGGAAGGTTAGGTGAATGAAAGTGAGACCTGCAATCAAGAATGGGAGAAGGAAGTGAAGGGCGAAGAATCGGGTGAGCGTAGGGTTATCAACTGAGAACCCTCCTCAGGCTCATTCTACAAGTGTTTGGCCAATATAGGGGATAGCTGAGAATAAGTTAGTAATTACTGTGGCGCCTCAGAATGATATTTGGCCTCATGGGAGAACATATCCTACGAAAGCAGTTGCTATTAAAGTTAGGAGGAGAACAACTCCTGTGTTTCAGGTTTCTTTATATAGGTAGGAACCATAGTAGAATCCTCGTCCAATGTGTAGGTAGATGCACATGAAGAAGAAGGAGGCACCGTTTGCGTGGAGGTTTCGGATCAGTCAACCGAATTGGACATTTCGACATGTATGAGCAACGGATGTGAATGCTAGAGTGATATCTGCTGTATAGTGCATTGCCAGTAAAAGGCCAGTGGTAATTTGAATTATTAGGCAGATGCCTAGGAGAGATCCGAAATTTCATCAAGCGGAAATGTTTGATGGTGTTGGGAGATCAATTAAGGAGTTATTGATTATTTTTAGAAGAGGATGATGTTTTCGTAGGTTGGGGGTCATTAATTTTTAGTTCTGTGTAAGTGAGATAATAATTAAGATAGACAGAGCGAAGGTTCCTAGGTAGGTTTTGATTAATCCGGAGTGGAAAGTAGTTAGGGTTTTAGATGTTTTGAGTTGAAGGATTGCTAGTCCTTCTGGGCCAATTTTTTTATATCAGGATAGGTCGATTAGGTGGGATGCAATGTTTTGGCCGTTGCTTAGGAGGTTGGTGGAGCTGAGGCGGTGTATGAGGGGATTAAAGTATCCTAGAGTGTTGGAGAAGTTTATAGTCATATTTTGCTTAGGAAGGGTGAGTGAATGCGTGAGTTTTGATAGTTCCAGTGCTAGAATAATACCTAATGTTGTGATAATGATGGCTGTGGTTTTTGTAAGAAGAGGCATAGTTATAGGAGGGGTTTTTGTGGGAGAAATATAAGAGGTGATTAGTAATCCAGCCATGATACTTCCGAGAGCAAGACGGGTGATTGGGTTTGTGACTGCTGGGTTGTTTTCATTAATGGGGGTAATAGAAGGAATTCGGGTGTAGTCGGTTTGTACTAGTAGGGTTATACGCAGGCTATAAGTTGCAGTAAATGATGTGGCTACAAGTGTTAGAAGGAGCGCTCAGGTGTTTAAGTAGGAGGTGTTGAGGCTTTCGATGATGAGGTCTTTTGAGTAGAACCCTGCTAGAAATGGGGTTCCTATGAGAGCTAGGTTTCCGATTGTCAGACATGAAGTGGTTGTAGGGAGTAATTTTTGTAGACCTCCTATTTTTCGGATGTCTTGTTCACCGTTGAGGCTATGGATGATAGATCCAGAGCAGAGGAAGAGTATGGCTTTGAAGAATGCGTGGGTGGAAATATGTAGAAAGGCTAGTTGGGGTAGGTTTAAGCCAATAGTAACTATTATTAGGCCTAATTGGCTGGATGTAGAGAAAGCAATAATTTTTTTGATGTCGTTTTGGGTAAGAGCGCATGTAGCGGCAAATAGTGTGGATAGGGCACCTATACAGAGGCACGCAGTTAGAGCGATTTGATTACTACATAATATGTGGTGAGTGCGAATTAATAGAAAGATTCCGGCAACTACTATTGTACTGGAATGGAGTAGAGCGGATACAGGAGTTGGTCCTTCTATAGCGGCTGGGAGTCACGGGTGGAGGCCGAATTGGGCGGATTTACCTGTGGCTGCTAAAATGAGTCCTATAAGAGGAAGTAAGGGTATTTGGTTTGGGTAAGATGGTTGTTGAATTTCTCATGTATTGATTGAAGAGGCTAATCATGCTATGCAGAGGATCAGTCCGATATCTCCGATACGATTATAAAGTACGGCTTGGAGTGCGGCGGTGTTAGCTTCTGCTCGGCCGTATCATCATCCGATTAGGAGGAAGGATATAATTCCAACTCCTTCTCAGCCAATAAATAGGAGGAATATGTTGTTGGCGATAATTAAGATTAGCATAGCAATGAGGAAAATTAAGAGGTAGAGAGAGAATTTTGTGGCATGAGGTTCTGAGGCTATGTACCATGTTGCGAATTGTAGAATAGATCATGTTACGAATAGAGCAATGGGGAAGAATATTAAGGAGTATTGGTCTATTTTAAGGTTAAAAGGGATTTTGAAGTTTGTAATGAATTTTCACTCTCAATAGAAGGTAGTGTTTTCCATATTAGAATAGATAGAGAGGATTATGGGAATTAAACTGGTCATGAAGGAAGTTTTGACAGTATATATAATGGTGGTTGGGGAGTTTTGATAGTTCTTGGATAGAAGGGGAAGAAGAATAGGAGTAGAAAGAATGGCCAAGGTTAGGAATATGGAGGTGTTGAGAATTAATGGAAAGTCCATTACTTTTACTTGGACTTGCACCAAGATGAATGGCTCCTAAGACCAGTGGATTGCTATTATCCTTTAAAAGTAAGGGGGCTGAGGTCTTAGGCTCAGATGCAAGAGTTAGCAGTTCTTGTTGGTTAAACCTCCCCTCGGCAGGCAAGAAGAGTTTAACTTCTATTTTTAGGATCACAGTCTAATGTTTGGCTTAAAACTATGCTTGCATATGGGGATTCCTGAGATTAGTTCTGGTTTTAGGATGAGGAGAAGGGAGGGTAGAATGTGGAGTGTTATAAGGAGATGTTCTCGCGTATTCGAATTTTGGGTAGTTGTGATGTAAGTTGGGGTTGGTCCTCGTTGGGTTATAAGGAGTATGTAGAGGGTGTAGGCTGCAGTCAGTAGAGTTGCGATTCCGGTTAGGATGATAGTGAATGCAGATCAATTGAAGAGAGCAATTATGATAGTTAGTTCAGCTATTAGATTAGTGGTAGGAGGAAGAGCCATGTTAGTTAGGTTAGCTAGAAGTCATCAGATTCCTATGAGAGGTAGGAGGGGTTGTAGGCCTCGTGTTAAGAGGAGGGTGCGGCTGTGTATGCGTTCATAATTTGTATTAGCTAGGCAAAATAGTATGGAAGAGGTGAGTCCATGTGAAATTATCAAGATTATCGCTCCTGAAAAAGATCAATGGGTTTGGATTATTGTTGCGGCAATGACTAGGCCTATATGGCTTACCGAGGAGTAGGCGATTAGAGATTTAAGGTCAATTTGGCGTAGGCAGATGGAGCTTGTTATTAATGCCCCTCATAGGGCTAAGGTTAGGAATGGGTAGTAGAGGTAGTCGAGCAGGGAGTTTAAGACCATTGAGATACGTATAATGCCGTACCCTCCAAGTTTGAGGAGGAGTGCGGCTAGAAGTATGGACCCTGCGATTGGTGCCTCTACGTGGGCTTTTGGGAGTCATAGGTGTAATCCATAAAGGGGGGCTTTTACTATGAAAGCGAGTAGTAGGGCTAGGCTTGATATGAGGCCTGTTCAGGAGTTTGTAAGGGATGGATGTGAAAGTTTTATTATAATGATGTGCATGGACCCTGTTTGAGTGTGAAGATAAAGGATCGCAACTAATAGGGGAAGAGAACTGACTAGGGTATAGAATAAGAGGTAGACCCCAGCACTTAAACGTTCTGGTTGGCTGCCCCATCGTGTAATTAGAATTAGAGTAGGGATTAAGGTTGCTTCGAATGCAATATAAAACAATATCAGTTCTAAGGCTGAGAAGGCCAGGATGATAAATGGTTGAGCAAGGATTATGGTTATGATAAATATATATTTTCGTGTAGGGGGCTCTTGCTGGAGGTGATTTTGGCTTGCTAACATTATAAGGGGCAGAAGTCAACAAGATAGGACTAATAAGGGGGATGAAATTTGGTCGATACCAAGTCATGGGGATAGGTTCTTGTTAGGGTGGTAGGTTGAAGAGAGTCACTGTAAGCTGGCGGTTGCGATTAAGAGGCTGTGGGAAGTGACATTAAGTCAAAGAAATTTTTGGGGTGATAGGAGGGTTATAGGGAGTAGTATGATCGTGGGGAGAATAATTTTTAGCATTGTAGAAGGTTTAGATTATGCAAATGATCTGACCCGTGAGTTCGGGTGGAAGCTACTAGAATTGCCAGGCCGGCGCCTGCTTCACAGGCTGAAAATGCTAGTATGAGAATGGGTATTAGGGAGGGGGATGTTGTTTGGGTTTGGATGGGCCACATGGATAGGGCAATGTATATGGATAGTATTATACTTTCTAAGCATAGTAGGGCGGAAATTAGGTGTATTCGGTGAAAGGCTAGTCCTAGGCTGCTTAGGGCGAAGGCAGAGTAGAAGCTTAAATGTAGAAAGGTCATTGAGAAAGTCACAGAGTGGGACTGTGGTTTGTTGAGCCGAAATCAACTGTCTTAATTAGACTAACTTTCTGTAGTTATTCTGCTCATTCTAAGCCCCCTTGTATCCATTCATAGATTAATCCGAATGCGAGGAGGAGAATAATGGCGAAGGTTCAGGTTAAAGTATTGAGGGGGGAGAGAAGTTGAGTAGCTCATGGGAGGGGTAGTAAGAGGGCGATTTCTAGGTCGAACAAGAGAAATAAGATTGCGACAAGAAAGAATCGGATTGAAAAAGGGAGACGGGCTGAGCCCAGTGGGTCAAAGCCACATTCATATGGGGATAGTTTTTCTGAATCTGGATTTATTTGAGCCAGTCAAAGGTTTAATGAAGTTAGGATAATACATAGTGATAGAGAGGTTGTAAATATAAAGAGGATTATGTTAATTGCCTTTCTCTGGTTTTGATCCAGATTTTAGAGATTGGAAGTCAATTGTAATTAATATACTAGAAAGGCAGGATCCTCATCAGTAGATTGTTATATAGAGGAATAGTCAGATAATATCAACAAAATGTCAGTATCAAGCCGCTGCTTCAAAGCCAAAGTGGTGGTTGGGTGTGAAATGGAATTTGATGAGACGGAAAAGGCAAATTAAGAGAAAGGATGACCCAATGATTACGTGAAGGCCATGGAATCCTGTGGCTACAAAGAAGGTGGATCCATAGATTCCATCAGCAATTGAGAATGGCGCTTCATAATATTCTATTGCTTGAAGTGCTGTAAAGTAGAATCCTAACAGGACAGTTATGAGTAGGGCCTGAGTAGCTTGATTTCGGTTACCTTCTGTAATGCTATGATGAGCTCATGTAACGGTAACTCCTGAAGCTAAAAGGATGGCAGTGTTTAGTA
This sequence comes from Pseudopipra pipra, assembly GCF_036250125.1. Lineage (NCBI taxonomy): Eukaryota > Metazoa > Chordata > Aves > Passeriformes > Pipridae > Pseudopipra > Pseudopipra pipra. Next base: position 23,198 of record NW_026990891.1, read on the forward strand.
GAGGTACTTCTATTGGATTGAGGGGTTTGATTCCCATAGGGGGTCATTGCCCTCCGAGTTCTGGGGTGGGGACTAAGCTAGAGTGAAAGAATGCTCAGAAGAATCCTAGAAAGAAGAAGGCTTCGGAGGTAATGAATAGAATTATTCCGTAGCGTAAGCCTTTTTGGACTGTTAGAGTATGGTGACCTTGGAATGTGCTTTCTCGTACGATATCACGCCATCATTGAATTATTACTAAAATTATGGAAAGCAGGCCTAGGAGTAAGAGTTGCATGGAATTGTGATGGAATCATATGGCCAATCCGGAGGTAGTAAGGAGAGCGGCCGCAGCTCCGAAAATGGGTCAGGGGCTTGGGTCTACTATATGGAAGGAGTGGGCTTGGTGTGTCATTAAAGGTTAAATGTTTTCTTGTAAGTAAAGGCTTAGTAGTAGTACAAAGACATAGGCTTGGATTATTGCTACGGCTACTTCTAAAATTGTTAGGAGAAGGAGAATAGCTGTGGTTAAGAGGGATACTGCAGGTATAATGGGAAGGAGGACAGCAGTGGCTGTAGAAATGAGTTGGATAAGTAGATGTCCTGCTGTGAGGTTGGCTGTAAGGCGGACTCCTAAGGCAAGTGGACGAATGAGAAGGCTTGTTGTTTCGATTATGATAAGGGCAGGGATTAGGGGTGTTGGGGTACCTTCTGGCAAGAGGTGTCCTAGGGAAGCTGAGGGTTGGTTTCGTAGGCCTGTTAATAGTGTAGCAAGTCATAGGGGGAAGGCAAGGGCTAGGTTTATTGATAGTTGAGTAGTAGGTGTGAATGTGTAGGGTAAAAGGCCTAATAGGTTGATTATTAATAGTATGATTATGAGTGATGATAAGATTAGGGCTCATTTGTGGCCTTTTTTGTTTAATGGGGTTATCAGTTGTTTTGTAATTAGGTGGAAGAATCAGAGTTGAAGCGTTGAAAGACGATTTGTAACTCATCGGTTGCCAGGGGAGGGAAGCAAGAGAGTTGGGAACAATAGAGAGATCAGAATAAGGGGGATTCCTAGAAGTGTTGGGCTTATAAATTGGTCGAAGAAGCTTAGGTTCATGGTCAGTCTCAAGGGTAAGTTTTTATAGTGGATAATGTTTTGTTGGATGGCGAGTTGGTTGGAGTAAATAATAAAAGTTTAGGTTGAAGGATGAGGGAAAAAGTGAGTCATGAAGTAAGTATAATAAAGAGTCAGGGCGCTGGGTTTAGCTGAGGCATGTCATTAAGGAGGATGGGTAGTCCTCTTTCTCTAGCTTAAAAGGCTAGTGCTGGTTCATAGCTTCTTAATGATTAGGATGTTAGAAGTGAAGATCAGTTTTCGAAGTCTGTTAGAGGAGCTGATTCCACTACAATGGGTATGAAGCTGTGATTGGCTCCACAGATTTCTGAGCATTGGCCGTAGAAGATTCCAGGGCGGGTTGTGATGAAGGAAGTTTGATTTAGTCGTCCTGGAATTGCATCGGTTTTTACACCAAGGCTGGGCACGGCTCATGAGTGGAGGACATCATCAGCTGTGACGATAACTCGGATTGGGGATTCTATTGGGATAACAATGCGGTTATCAACTTCTAGGAGGCGGAAGTGACCAAGTGGTAGGTCTGTGGTTGGTAACATGTAAGAGTCAAAGGATAAATCTTTGAAGTCTGTGTATTCATAGGATCAATATCATTGATGACCAATGGCTTTAAGGGTAAGGTCGGGTTCGTCGATTTCGTCTATTATGTAGAGGATTTGAAGGGATGGGAGGGCTAGTATAATTAGGACGATGGCAGGTAGAATTGTTCAGACAAGTTCTACTTCTTGTGCGTCGACGGTGTTAGAGGATAGTTTTTCTATGAGTATAAGAGCTAGGAGGTATAGAACTAGGCTACAGATGGCTAGAGCAACTATTAGGGCATGATCATGAAATTCGATGAGTTCTTCTATAATAGGGGATGAAGCGTCTTGAAAACCAAGTTGAGAGTGGTTGGCCATAATGTGGAAGGTGGGATGTACTGGGTTTTCACCTGTGATTTAGTCTTGACAAGACTATGTAATTATTTTACTAACAACCCATAAGAAAGAAGCATGAGTGGTTAGATGCGGTTGGCTTGAAACCAGCTTATGAGGGTTCGATTCCTTCCTTTCTTGTACTTGAACAAAAGCTGGTTCTTCGAAGGTGTGGTAAGGGGGAGGGCAGCCGTGAATTCATTCGATGTTTGTGGAAGTAAGTTCTGGTTGTAATACTTTTCGTTTGGATGCGAAGGCTTCTCAGATAATAAATATCAGTATAATTACGGCTATCATGGAGATAAGGGAGCCAATGGAGGATAGGGAATTCCATAAGGTATAAGCATCTGGATAGTCTGAGTATCGACGTGGTATACCAGCTAAACCTAGGAAATGTTGTGGGAAGAATGTTAGGTTAACCCCAAAGAATATTACCCCGAAGTGGGCTTTAGCTCACGTAGGATGGAGGGTGTAACCAGTAAATAGTGGGAATCAATGTGTGAAGCCAGCTAAGATGGCGAATACTGCTCCCATAGACAGTACGTAGTGGAAGTGTGCAACTACGTAGTAGGTATCGTGTAAGGCAATATCTAGGGAGGAGTTAGCAAGAACGATACCTGTTAGTCCACCAATGGTGAAGAGGAAAATGAAGCCTAGGGCTCATAGTATGGGTGGGTCTCATTTAATTGTCCCACCATGTAGGGTGGCTAGTCAACTGAAAACTTTAATGCCAGTAGGAATTGCAATAATTATGGTAGCAGATGTAAAGTATGCTCGGGTATCTACGTCCATTCCAACTGTGAATATGTGGTGGGCTCATACGATGAAGCCTAGGAAACCAATAGATAATATGGCTCAGACTATGCCTATGTAGCCGAAGGGTTCTTTTTTACCAGCGTAGTAGGCTACGACGTGGGAGATAATTCCGAATCCTGGCAGAATAAGGATGTAGACTTCTGGGTGTCCAAAAAATCAAAATAAGTGTTGATATAAAATTGGGTCTCCACCTCCTGCGGGGTCGAAGAATGTAGTGTTTAGGTTTCGATCTGTTAGAAGTATTGTAATGCCAGCAGCTAGAACTGGTAGGGAGAGGAGAAGTAGTACTGCGGTGATTAGGACGGATCAAACAAATAGGGGGGTTTGGTATTGTGAAAGAGCAGGTGGTTTTATGTTAATTGCTGTAGTAATAAAGTTGATTGCTCCGAGGATAGAGGAGACACCTGCTAGGTGAAGGGAGAAAATGGCGAGGTCTACTGATGCACCAGCGTGGGCTAGGTTTCCAGCTAGGGGTGGGTATACTGTTCATCCTGTCCCGGCCCCAGCTTCAACTGTGGAAGATGCTAAAAGTAGTAAGAAGGATGGGGGAAGAAGTCAGAAGCTTATATTATTTATTCGTGGGAATGCCATGTCGGGGGCGCCAATTATTAATGGGACTAGTCAGTTACCAAACCCTCCAATTATAATAGGTATTACTATAAAGAAAATTATAACAAATGCATGTGCGGTGACGATTACATTATAGATTTGGTCATCGCCTAAAAGGGTTCCTGGTTGTCCTAGTTCTGCTCGAATGAGGAGACTTAGGGCTGTACCAATTATACCAGCTCATGCACCGAAAATAAGGTAAAGTGTGCCGATGTCTTTGTGATTGGTAGAGAATAGTCAACGGTTGATAAAAGTCATAGGTAAGATGGCTGAGTGTTGAAGCGTTAGGCTGTAGTCCTTTTTACAGAGGTTTGATTCCTCTTCTTATCGATTCTGTAGTGAAGTTCATGTTGAGTTGCAAGCTCATTGATGTGTATCAAATATACACCAGGATCTAGTAGGCAGAAGCCTGTTGGATAGGGCATTTAGCTGTTAACTAAAGTTTTATGGGATCGAGGCCCATCTGTCTAGAAAGAGATTCTAGCTTAATTAAAGCGCTTGAGTTGCATTCAGGAAATACAGGTTAATATCCTGTGAATTTTAGCAGAAACTAAGGAGAGCTGGTCCTTGTTTAAGGCTTTGAAGGCCTTCGGTTTAAGTAACCTAAGTTTCTAGGAAATAGTAAGTACTATGGGGGATAATGGTAGGAGTATGATTGACAGAGAAGTAAAGATTGTAGTTAAGGGATTAGTTGGTTTGTTAGTCTGTCATTGTTTTATGTAGTTGGTGAAGTTTGGGGGTAGTGTGATAGTTGCACAGTAGGCTAGACGTAGGTAGAAGAAAAGTCCGAGTAAAGAGAGTAGAGAAATGGCTGTGGCTGTTGCAGTTAGTTCTTGCTTAGTGAGTTCTTGAATAATTAATCATTTGGGTAGAAATCCTGTTAGGGGAGGGAGGCCTGCGAGGGAGAGGAGAGTGAGCATGAAAATTGTAGTTAATGGGGGAATTTTGGTTCATGTGGTTATTACAGTGGATAATTTTAGGGTATTGGTTGTGTTGAGAATAAGGAAGATAGCGGAAGTTGTTATGGTATAGAGATAAAAGGTAATTAAAGTTAGATTGGGGTCATAGTTGAGAATAATAGTTATTCATCCAAGGTGGGCGATGGATGAAAAGGCTAAGACTTTGCGAGTTTGAGTTTGATTTAACCCTATTCAGCCTCCTAGGGCTGCGGAGGCGATAGCTATTGAAGTTAGGAGGGTTGAGTTAAGTGATGGGGATGTTAAGTAGAATAGGGTAATTGGTGGAAATTTTATAATTGTAGCTAGTAGGAGGCATGTTGTTATGGTTGAGCCTTGAAGGACTTCTGGAAATCAGAAATGGAATGGGACTAAGCCTAGTTTGATTGAAATTGCAACTGTTGATAGTATGCATGATATAGGGTGGGTTAGTTGGGTGATGTCTCATTGACCAGAAAATCATGCGTTGATCATGCTAGCAAATAGGAGTAGTGTGGATGCGGTTGCTTGGGTCAGAAAGTATTTAGTAGAAGCTTCAATGGCTCGTGGATGGTGGGTTTTAGAGATTAAGGGAAGGATAGCTAAAGTGTTAATCTCTAAGCCAATTCATGCTGTTATTCAGTGGTTGCTTGAAATTGTGATGGAGGTTCCCAAGAGTAAGCTTGCTGTAGAGATTAATTTAGCTTGAGGATTCATTAGTAAGGGAAGGAGTTAAACCATCATTTTCGGGGTATGGGCCCGATAGCTTAATTAGCTGACCTTACTAGAAAATAATATAGAGGGAGTATAGAGGATTTTGATTCCTTTAGTGTAGGTTCGATTCCTACTTTTCTAAGTTTAGGAAATGAGAGGGTTGGTATACCTCTATGTTTACTTTATCATAGTAACCCTTTTGGATTCAGGCACATTTCCTTGGTTATCTTAGGTAGGGAGGTAGGCCTGCATATGAGATAGGGAGGCTAGTATGTCATAGGCATAAGGCTAGTGTTAGGGGTAGGAAGTTTTTTCAGAGTAAATGTATGAGTTGATCATAGCGGAATCGAGGGTAAGAGGCGCGGATTCATAAGAAGCCTGCGGACAGGAGGAGGGTTTTTGTAGCTAGAGTTAGAGGGAAGAATTCTTGAGGGAGATTGAGTGAGCTGGGGTTCAGGAATAGAATGGTTGTGAGTGCATTTATTAGTATAATATTAGCATATTCAGCTAGGAAGAATAAGGCAAATGGACCTGCAGCATATTCTACATTAAACCCTGAGACTAGTTCAGATTCTCCTTCTGTTAGGTCAAATGGGGCGCGGTTTGTTTCAGCAAGTGAGGAAATATATCATATTATTGCTAGAGGTCAGGAGGAGAAAATGAGGTAAAGAGGTTCTTGTGTAATAGCAAGGGTGTTAAGGGTATAATTACCACTTAGAATAATTACAGATAGGAGAATAATGGCTAGGGTAACCTCATAGGAAATGGTTTGTGCGACTGCTCGGAGGGCGCCAATCAGAGCATATTTTGAATTAGAGGCCCACCCTGATCATAGAATTGAGTAAACTGCTAAGCTGGAGAGGGCCAGGAGGAAAAGTATACCTAGGTTTAGGTCAGTGAGGGGAAATGGTAGGGGGAGAGGCAGTCAGATTGTAATTGCTAAGAGAAGGGCTAGGATAGGGGTAGCTATAAATAGGTAAGGGGATGAAGTTGATGGACGGATTGGTTCTTTAATGAACAGTTTTACTCCATCTGCTATAGGTTGTAATAGGCCAAATGGTCCTACAATGTTAGGTCCTTTTCGGGCTTGTATATAACTTAGAACTTTGCGTTCAACCAGGGTTAGGAATGCTACGGCGATGAGGATGGATAAAGCATAGGATAGTGATATAATGAGGTAAATCAGGACTAAGTGAGTTGCCATATGTTTTATGTGGAGCTAGGGAGAGGATTTGAACCTCTGGGTAAAGGGCTTAAGCCTTCTGCATTTGCCAAGCTCTGCCACGCTAGCGGTCCTTTTCTAGGAAGGGGTTATGGTAGGGCTCTTGGTAATTTAGTTGGGTTCATTACTGGGTGCGAAGGCGTGCCTGTAGCATAGGCCTTACTTCTTCGGTCCTTTCGTACTAGAAGGAGTTATTACATAGATAGAAACCGACCTGGATTGCTCCGGTCTGAACTCAGATCACGTAGGACTGTTAATCGTTGAACAAACGAACCCTTGGTAGCGGTTGCACCACTAGGATGTCCTGATCCAACATCGAGGTCGTAAACCTCCTTGTCGATGTGGGCTCTTGAAGGAGATTGCGCTGTTATCCCTGGGGTAGCTAGGTTCATTAATCAATAATATTGGGTCTGGCTACTATTAGCACGTTGATGAGTTGTTCTTGGTCAAGATGGGTTATCCGGTTTTTGGAGGTTAAGTTTATCTCCAAGGTCGCCCCAACCAAAAAATGCGTACCAGTAAAATCCGAGGGAGTGGGTCCTGTGGAGGAAAATTGTTGGTGGGGATGGTAGCAGGTTTTAAAGTTCCACAGGGTCTTCTTGTCTTATGAAGTTATTCCTGCTTTTGCACAGGAAGATCAATTTCACTGATTATCCGTAGGAGACAGTTAAGACCTCGTTAAGCCATTCATACAAGTCCCGATTTATGGGACAATTGATTGCGCTACCTTTGCACGGTTAGGATACCGCGGCCGTTGAACTTATTGTCACTGGGCAGGCTTCACCTTTAATACTTGACTTAGCTAAAGGCTATGTTTTTGGTAAACAGTCGGGCCTTGGTTTTGCCTAGTTCCTTTTACAGATTTAAATCGTCTTTGAGAGGCACTCCGTAGGTGGGTTAACAAGGTTTTAGATATAGGATCTTGTTAGGGTTAGAAAATATCCTGTAGTTTGTTAATAATGTTATAATGTAAGTTTGTGCCGTAGAGGGGGGGGTCCCTAGTTACTTATTTTAGCATTAATTCTCTTATTTATCATAAGTTAGCCTATTAAGGAAGAGGGAGTCATAGGAAGATTAGGATTTTTAGGTACAGAGCTTTGACGCACTCTTTAATGGTGGCTGCTTGAAGGCCCACAGTTGAGGAACAATTTAATTTATCCGCTGGAAGAGAGTGTGCTCTTTTTTAAAGGAGCTGTACCTCCTTTAAATAACCCTTAATTCATTTCATGTGGGTTGAATATAGTCCTGGGGGGGTGAATTAAGAGAGAACTAAGGTTCGTTTCATAGGCAACCAGCTATCACCCAGCTCGATTGGCTTTTCACCACTACTAACGAGTCATCCCACTCTTTTGCAACAGAGACGGGTTTGCTCAGTAAATAGCTGCTCGTAAGTAGCTCGCTTGGGTTTCGGGGCGGCAAGCTTAAATTGGCATTTTGCTTGGGAAGTTCTTGCTAAATCATGATGCAAAAGGTACAAGGATTGGTCTTTGCTATTTAGCGCTTGGCTTGTCATTGTTATTTCATTTTTCCCTTACGGTACATGGTCTCTATCGCGTCTTGAGTTCACCTTTCTATCGCCTATACTAGGTTAAGTGAGAGAATGCTTTGATTTAGTGGGTGGCATGGTTTAGTTCATATGTAATTTGGTAGCAGAGCTAGAGTTAGGCTTCAAGACGATCTGGTGAGGAGCAGATATCTTTCAGGTGTAAGCTGAATGCTTTTTTTATAGCTACGTCTTGGTAAACTAAGTGCACCTTCCGGTACACTTACCTTGTTACGACTTGCCTCATCTTTAGCTTGAGAGCCTATTATGAATAAGATTGGTTGTAGCTTGTGAGGAGGGTGACGGGCGGTATGTACGTGCTTCAGAGCCAACTTAAAGGGGGCATTATTATCCTGCTTTACTGCTAAATCCGCCTTTTGGGAGTGGTTTCACGCTCCCTGTCGTGGGAAGGGGTTTTCTATGCTAGAAAATGTAGCCCATTTCTACCACCCCATGAGCTATACCTTGACCTGTCTTATTAGCGGGTGGGGTTGCTATTGTGCTCACTGTTGAACCCTCAGTTTAGGGGTGAGCTGACGACGGCGGTATATAGGCTGATTTGGCTAGGGATGGTTGGGTGTATCGTGGGTTATCGATTATAGAACAGGCTCCTCTAGGTGGGTTTGGAGCACCGCCAAGTCCTTAGAGTTTTAAGCGTTTGTGCTCGTAGTTCTCAGGCGGATGCTTAAGTGGTGAAAGCATCGGGATTTAGGGCCAGGCATAGTGGGGTATCTAATCCCAGTTTGTGTCCTGGCTTTCGTGGGGTTTTGTTGATCATGGGACTAAGATCGTTTTTATGGGAGTATTAAATGCATCTTATGCTTATAACAGCTTGGTTGCATGTCAGTCTTAGTTGAAGTGATAGTGAAAAGCCACTCTTTACGCCGTATAAAGTTAATTTGGGTTTCTTGTGTGACCGCGGTGGCTGGCACAAGATTTACCAACCCTGATAAGTTGCTTTAACTAAGTCAAGTTTACACTTATTGCTTAATATTAATTACTGCTGAGTACCCTTGGGGGTGTGGCGATGCAAGGCGTTTTGGGCAGTGATGCTGGATGCTGCTCTACTGTCTTTTTAAGGTATGAGGGCATTTTCAGGGGCGGGACTGATGTACTATCTTTGGCAAGAATACTTAGGTTGGCAAGTATTTATGGCTTGGCGTATGGCTGTAATAGCAAGTCTTAATCTTCCAGTGTATGTTTATCTCGTCTTAACATCTTCAAAAAAGCTAAAAAACAAACAAGAACTAGGATTGTTTTTGGGGTCAAGTGGTTATTATTAGGGTTTATGTTTTAGTTATGGAGGTAGTTGATGTTGATTTAGGATTGGTTCGGTTAGTGGGTTTTAGGTGGTTGGGGAAATAGTTTGGTGGATAACAAAAATGTGTTGGTTGAGCAATTGGAAGTGTAGAAGGAGGTTTGATTGTTGGATTGAATAAGTAGGTTTAGTTAAGATTATGTGTTCTTGTAGTTGAAATTACAACGGTGGTTTTTCAGGCCAAAGGTCTTGGGTAGAAGCCAAGCAGGAATTGTTATGACGTATTTTATACTTTTTTTAAGTGTTAGTTTTATTTTGGGGGGGTTGGCAGTGGCTTCTAATCCTTCTCCTTATTATGCAGTGGTTGGGTTGGTGTTAGCGTCTGTTGTAGGGTGTGGATGGTTAATGAGTTTGGGGGTGTCTTTTGTGTCATTGGTGTTATTTTTAGTATATTTGGGTGGGATGTTAGTGGTTTTTGTGTATTCGGTTTCATTAGCAGCGGATCCGTATCCTGAAGCTTGAGGGGACTGGCGGGTTGTGGGGTATGGGGTTGGGTTAGTTTTAGCGCTGGGGGGAGGGGTGTTTGTTATGGGGTTATCAGGGTTACGGTGATTGGGGTTGGATACGGTGGATAGTGGGGGTGTTTTGCCAGTTCGGCTAGATTTTGAGGGTGCGGCTATGTTTTATTCTTGGGGGGTGGGGCAATTTTTAGTTGCAGGTTGGGGCTTGTTGTTGACGTTGTTTGTTGTGCTAGAGCTTGTGCGAGGATTATCTCGGGGGGCAATTCGGGCGGTTTAAGGGGGCAAATTCAGAAAATAGTTTAATGAAAATACCAGCTTTGGGAGTTGGTGATAAGGGTTTGATTCCTTTTTTTCTGAGGGGTAAGGGGATAAGATTTGGGGTTAATTATTAGAGGAGTGTAGGAAAAAAGTGTTAATTGGGGTGGTGGGGTTGGAAGGGGAAAGAAAATAGTTAAGGTTGCCAATTAGGCGGGGAAATGGGTAGAAGGTAGTGGGGTGAGTTTAAGTGTAAACGAATGAATAAACAAACAAATGATGAAAGGAAAAAATGGGGTGAGTTTAAGTGTAAACGAATGAATAAACAAACAAATGATGAAAGGAAAAAATGGGGTGAGTTTAAGTGTAAACGAATGAATAAACAAACAAATGATGAAAGGAAAAAATGGGGTGAGTTTAAGTGTAAACGAATGAATAAACAAACAAATGATGAAAGGAAAAAATGGGGTGAGTTTAAGTGTAAACGAATGAATAAACAAACAAATGATGAAAGGAAAAAATGGGGTGAGTTTAAGTGTAAACGAATGAATAAACAAACAAATGATGAAAGGAAAAAATGGGGTGAGTTTAAGTGTAAACGAATGAATAAACAAACAAATGATGAAAGGAAAAAATGGGGTGTAACAAGTTGGATAAAAAATTTTTACAAATTGATGATGCAAATTTTATTGATTGGGAAATTAGGGAAATGGAATGTTTGTAAAATAAAAAATTTTTGTTAAAAAATTTTTTAACGAAAATTAGTGATGAATAAGGGAAAAGTCCCTAGATCATTGCAAAAATGACAAAATTTTTTGTGATTTTTTGTGATTTTTTGTGAAATTTTCAAGAAAAAATATGTCTGGCGTGCATTAATTAAACTGCAACTTGATGAGAGACGTAATTGAGAAACCAAGCCAACAGCACCTGACGGTGAATCAGTGCAACAGTATGAGACCGAGAAGCATCCTGCCTACCATATCATTAATTTACCCGCGAAAGTGAGAAAACCGCTCGCCGACCACAAGGGGTACATGTCAACCATATATGGGAGCCCCCTGGCGGAGCACTCTGAAGGGCTTATTGAGATCTACCCCAAAAAAAAAACCAAAAGTATAGAAAAGGGAAAATGCCGCGATCACGAGGTCCAAATTGGCCAAGCATCCCCAACCATTAGTAACGGAGCGCAAGTTTAGGAAAATTAAGCAAGTTATGGCCCTGACCGAGGAACCAGAGGCGACAAAGAGCAATTTATGAGAGCGGGTGTAGGGTGGTAGATGAAAGAACGCACCTGAAGCTGGGCATGATAAACATTACTAACGCCGGGTTGCTGGTTTCTCGTGAGAGGTACGATTAATAAATAACCCAGCGCCTCTTGGTCAGTACATAGAGCAAGGTTAAGTGGTGAGAGGTCCTTGAACGGTGGATTCTGGGTCTTTGGAGGTTCCTCGTGTTGTGAAGGTTTTTATGCGAAAGTTAGCGGTGTTAGGTTTTAGTCCGATTAGCGGGATTGTTCCTAGAACATGACATGTTATGAGGTTGTATGGGAATGTGCCTAGATCTGTCTATGGCCGGTTTTGGATGGTATGGGAGAAGATGTGAAGATTTGGTTGGTTTTACAATAATGGTATGCCTGAGTTTCCTGCATGGATTTTATGTCTAATGTGGTGGAGAATGCGATGCAAAGTAATACATACCATAGCGTATGGGGGGAGGGGGGGCCCCCCATGTACGTATTAATTGGGAAATTTGAGGAACTTGAATATTTTTTTGGGAACTTGAATTTTTTTGGACAACTCTAAGAAGGGGGTGATCTTCAATCTTTGGTTTACAAGACCAATGTTTTTTATAAACTATTAGAGTAGTTAGAGATTAAGTATCTTGTTTTCTAGAAGGCTGATAGTGGGGAATAGGATAAGGATGATAGTAAAGTAGGTAGCTGATGCAAGTTGCCCAATGATGATAAATGGATGTTCAACTGG
>NW_026990892.1:0-35059 GCF_036250125.1 Pseudopipra pipra
TGTCCTGAAGGGTGGGACGTGATAGATCCCAAGGGTCGCTCAAAAACTCACTAACAGTTGTTTTCCCCTTCTAAACCTGGAGGTCTTTGGAGATTCACACTTTTCTTTTCATTACTTTAATCTCTTTCTCACACACACACATACACACACACACACGCGCGCGCGCGCGCGCGCGCTCATTTACAAACATACAGTGCCAGGATCTAGACAGATATATACTGTTGACAGAAAATAAATGGCAGTAAAGGAGCCCTAGAGATCCAAGAACTTTCCTGTTTTTATTTAAAGGCTTGTTATTGAACTGACAGACTCTCCCTTCAGGTATCTACCATACTTATGTTGCCCAAAGATGCATCATTTATACTCTATGTTGTTGAACATGTGTTTCCTCAAGTTTTCTCTGCAGAGCTAATTCAGCACAATAACAGTGAAATGTAAAAAACATCCCTTAGACAGGACAATAGTAATACACATTTTTTTTATATGAGGCCTTGTTAGCTCCCTGCCAAATAACACCTAAGCTAACCATCATTCATTAGGGAAGCTTGAGTAGCATGCGAAGGACCAAAATTTGCTTAAGTGTCTGAAGTTATCAGTGGGCAAATGTCCAGTGTTTCTTTGGATTTGCAGGTGCATAGAAAGAGTAGTTTTTCCTGAAGTTATTTTTGTATTCTTCTACTTTGTAGATGTGTATTTAAATACAGAAATTCACATGAACATAATACCTGAGAAGTTACTTTCTTAATAAAAAAAACAAGTATAGGAACTAGGTCAAATATTCGTCCCATTTCCAACCTCATTGACTTCAGGGATTTAGTAACCTGCCAAGGACTAAAATTTGGCTCTTTGTTTCCAGAAAGGATTACAATTAGGAAATCTGAAACCGTGTAACCTTCGTGCATTCATTAAATGTGAAAATAATAGAATTACTGGCATACGAAGTACTTTCAGACTATGCCTGTGAGACTGGCTGTCAGCCTTTTCAGAGAACAACCTTGCCTCTTTCCCCTCCTTGAACTGGAATGCAGAAAAAACACAAAACCCCCAGAACAGACTCACTAGAGGGTAGGGTTAGGGTAAGGGGAGTCAAACCCAGGCTTTCCTGAGGCAGATTAGCAGCAAGTGATTTTAGTAATTTGGGGTATCAGATGGCTTATGCCAGTTATCAGACATGTTAGGGAGGGAGTCAGAGCATTTTGCAGAAAAAACATATTATGGGAGGGAAACTGGCTGGCCTTTATGGGAGCAAATGGGTAGGCAGACTGCATACATCTGTAGGGGGACATCTGTGCTGCGGGACCACTGCACCACACCCGAGTCAAAGAGACTAGAAGAAGAGCTCTTGAGAGCAGGGTGGCTGCTAGTGACTGCCATGACATCAGGAAGGGAAGGTACATGACGTTTTTAGGCAAAGCAGAGGATTTGTGGCTCTAGAGAAAAGAGCAAAGGAAGACAAAGGATAAATGTCACCTGAGGTGCCAGGGTCAACAGTGAGACTGATAGCTCTCCAGTTTGGAAGTAAGCAACTGACAGTGTGCATTTGCAGCCCAGAAAACCAACCTTATCCTGGGCTGCAACAAAAGAACTGTGGCCAGCATGTCATCTACTCCTCTACTCTGGTCTTGTGAGATCCCACCTGGACTGCTGCATCCACCTCTGGTGTCATCAGCACAGAAAAAACATGGACCTGTTGGAATGGGTCCAGAGGAGAGCCACAAAATGATCAGAGGGGTGGAGCACCTGTCCTATGAAGACAGGCTGAGAGAGTTGGGGCTCTTCAGCCTGGAGAAGAGAAGGCTCCATGGAGACCTTATTGTGGCCTTTCAATACTTAAAGGGGGCTTATAAGAATGATGGGGACAGATTTTTAGTAGGGTCTGTTGTGACAAGACAAGGTGTAATGGCTTCCTGATCTAGTTGAAGATGTCCATGCTCATTGCAGGGGGGTTGAACTTTAAAGGGCCTTTCCAACCCAAACTATGATTCTGTGAACCAGAAGTACTGTAGCAACATATCTGAATGTCTAGCAGAGGAAGGGTATGGATCTGACAGGTTTTAATGAGTCTACAAAGCTGAATAACTCAAGACTCTCAGAAAAGACGTGCTTAAGTAGTCTTGAAATTATCTTAAAGTTTGCCTGACTTATGGTGAGACTTGAAGAGAATGTAAGAGAGAACCTCTACCCCCAGGTTGGCCCATCATGAGATGCTTTAAAGGGGTTATTTTTCCATGTGTAAGGAGAAAGCTTTCAAAATGTCTTTAACCTGTCTCAAAGGTGTTCTAAAACATGTAGCCAGTGCACATACTCAGTGCAGTGAGGTATGAGTACACCTGGGAAGTAGTTCGAACTTTGGTTAGGGTATTGAACCAAGGCACAGAATTGAGAACACCAGACACAAGAGTAGCCTGAAAAAGAAGACTCCACACACAAGCATAGTGCATCCTCATGTAGGGTCAGAAAAGGAACAGACAATGTTGTGTCTTGAATGCCTTTGCATCTGGCTGACAGAAGGTTATCTCCAGTCTGAGGTGCAGACAGTGATATATTACTCTGGCTTGTGAAATGTGTAAGACACAGTGGCTTGGACAAGGTCTGATGTGGATGTTATATATTTCCTAAGAAACAAGTATAAGAAGTCCCAGGAGCAAACATGATCAGTAGACCCTTAGTTATGGCTCCATTTTGTTCTACTGCAATCAACTGTTCCCAGGGTTTGGGATAGAGGTATCTCCCACAAACCAGTATGAATGAGGCTGCACTGATTTTGTAGCACTCTGCACTGTGCTACAAACTTATCCCAGCTGGTCTTCTACCCTTATATATTTTAACATGTCCTCCTGCCATTTATCAGGGCATGAAACAAATGCCCTGAGATGGACTACGTGCTCTGGAGGAACAGAGTGCAGTCCTCACATTAGATCATTCACTCTGAACACAAGAAAGATATCTTGCAATCAGGAGGGCATTGAATGGCTTGCACTCTGCTGACTAGGAGGGTGGATGTCTCTCTACATCTGCACCTGCAGGCTTACTCTGCTTAAACAGGCAGAGTTACAAGGCGCTTTGGAAATAAGACACACAAAGTTGTAGGGCAGTGGTTCAGATCTCCATCAGTTTTGACTCTCTCCCCTCTCACAGGGTAGATGCACTTCCTTCAACTTTGCAGATTCTTCTCTTTTGAAGAGATATCAAAGTCGGCAATTCAGCCCCATGTTTTCTAAAAATAATTATTTCACAACTTTCCCTTCTTTTCTATTTTCCTCATGCCCTACATCAAGTTCAAGACCTCTGAATAGCAACAAGTCACAGGAGATTCTGGTGATCTTCCTGTTCAGAGTTAGGAGAACCATTTCTTTAATGACGATCTCAGTGGAACCAAGATAAGTTCTTTCTTGATTTATTTGTCACTGAGCGGAGCACTCAGAAAATATATGTTGTGATGCCTAGTGCATTCCTGTGAGAGGTGTATCACTCCCAGTCACGTGGCAACAGCTTTACTCAAAGACTGCAGTGTATGTGTTCCGAATTGCATTATTATGCACATACTCACACATGTAAATATGTTGCATTGTTTTTGTGATCATAATCAAGCTGTCTGTGCAAAGCAGACATCAATCTCACATTCAGGCACTGGGACAGAACTTCCATTGCAAAAACAGATCAGTCAGGTGTTGCGTGGGGTTGCCATATTCCCAAAAGGCTGTAGTTCTAAGAGCTGGCATCTCAAAAACATTCTCTTCATGTGTTTGCTTCCTCCTTTTGTGCACTGCTGCCTGTATGTGTGTTTACACGCACAGCCCATGTCCTGTATAAGTAAACACTGTGAAGGGAACATATGCATTACATGGGTCTGTACACGAAAGTGCAGAAGAAATGACTCTTCTTTTTTTTTAGAAAAGCAAGTATCACTAGGACCATGTGACTTTGGACTCTAACTAAATTTATAAATATAAATACTTTATAATATTTATAAAGTGGCAAAAAGTACTGAAGGAATGTCTACTTGGTGGGATGGATAGTAACACATTTTAGATCTATTACTTACGTAAGAAACTCTGAAGATGTGCTCCTAAAGATATGAATTTGAACAAAGGTAAAGAATTGTGTTTTATAGATCATTCCTTAATTTCTGTAGAGTTTAAATGAAGACAGCTTTTTTACTTGTTGAAGGTTTTTCTCCTCATATATACACCTTTTTGACTTATTTTACTGAAGTCTATGCATAGTTTCCTGCAGCAGAAACTGGCTGTTTTGAATACATCTGCTTGCACACCTTTAAGAGCTGAAAGGTTAGTAATTTTTAAAAAATTATTAGACCTGACTGAAAATATTCTACTGAGACTTTCTTTCTCGTTTTCTTTAATGAAACAACTAAGAGCATGCAAACACATAAGAACTTAACTATGTTTATCCCTCTGCAAAAGAAAAGTCTTAAAATTTTGCCTGTGAAAGCATGAGAATTCTATACACTTCATTTTTATATACATGCATATATATATATCACACTTCCTTTTTATATACATGCATATATATATATATATATATATATCACCAGAAGTTTTGGCTCATCCTCTTTACAAGCAATTAGTTATTTGAGCCTTTTGATTAAATGATCTATGTAAGATCAGTGTTCCAGAGTCTCAGTGCTTTAATAGATATTTAATTATATCTTTTGGGTAAATGCCAAAGTGATGGATGGAGTTATCACAAATTACATTTTCTCCAAACATGTCAAAACACCATCTTTTTGGTACACTAAGCAGCACCAAATTGGCCAAGCAATAGTTAAGTGGTTTTATAATAAAAAAGCTGATACAAGCAAAACCCTAAAAAGCACTGAGTTTGTATTTGCCTTTTGGGAGGACAGTGCAGAGTCCAAATACTTGAGGAGCTGAGGTTTAAAATATAATCAGGTCAGAGATATTGTATTGGGTATTTCTGGTGCAGATCAAGGGGAATTGAAAGAGCTCAATTAATCCTTCTGTCCCAGCATGATGCCTCTCCCACGTAAGCAGAATCTGATGGGCCAGTGTTTGTTTCACTAAGGTGGTATCTTTTTAATGGCCAGTTCACAGCCACTGCTCATGATGTGCAAGAAAGCCCATGAAACACAGATTATTTTGCATGAAATTGTAGTTAAACTCTGGCAGAAGGTGTATGCTAACCTGTCCTCTCATCTTTGAGGATGTGGCTCCCTTCTTGCTACAACCACAGTTCTCCTAGGTCTAGTCAGGACTGCTCAATGCTGTATTTCAGGAAGGCTCATTCTGCCTTAAAAACATGCAAATTAGTTAATCAGCACTGTAAGTTGGACAGCCAGTTATAAACTTTTTTACATACTCCTTGACCGTCTTGCACTGTCTGCATGAGACAGACAGATCTAACTAGGATAAAAAAATCTGACCTAAGGCATCAAAGACATCGCTGTTGATTGAAGTGAGACTGGAGTGTCTGAAGGAGTCTGAGGTGGGAGGAAGGCTACAGGAGCTCTGTCCTTAGCTGGTGTCATGTCACTGAGCATGAGAAAAAAGCCTAGTTCTCATACAACCCTTTGTATAGGCACACTGTAGACTTTGAACTGGAAGAATTTCCTTTAACTGCCTCTGTCTTATTGTAGGCTCTGCAAAGCCACAGTCGGTAATAGAATCCCTGAAAGAAATTCCAAAGGGAGAAAAATTCCAGCATATTTTTGTTTGTATTCACAGACAAAGACAGAGACCAAGTAGGCCATATGGTCTAACTTTGACGTCTCTCATCCATCAAACCAGTTATTCCCTCTAGTACTTCATATACAAATCAGAATAACCACAGGCTGGGCAGACATGAAGCTTCCTGCCCAGGAATGTTTATGCTGCAGAGGAGCAAATCCTAGCAGTGAGCAGCAAAAGTTAAGTACTCAAACAGAAGTGGGAAATGTGGGGCTACACTTGTCATTTGAAGCATTTGGTTTTTTTAAGAATGACTGAGACGATGGTCAAATATCTTTAAGGTATACAGCTCCGCTGACAGCCCTGGTTTGTGCCACTATAGTAAAGAATAGCCTTCTAATTATACATGCTAAGGAGTATAGCAGAAGGCTTTGCTCGTTCTTACGGAAACTTAGAGAAGGCCAAATAAAAAGTCTGTTTGTTTCCAAATGAGAGGGGTTTTCTGTGTTACTTGTCATCACATGTGGGACTCAATAGCAGAACTGCTACTAATTTTTGCAATTATGATACTACCTTTTTACCTGGAATTTCTTTGAGGACCCCAACTCTCAACTTACCTTCTCATAGAGAGGAATTACATATTTTGAAACAGTTCATCAAGACAGAACCTACTTTTCTTTTGTTGTGTTCCCGACACAAGATTATAATCAAAACCATGTGGGAAGAAGCTCCAATAAATTTGTTTATAGATGCCTTCTGATAGTTTGCATGGTATATCCCAATAAGGGCATACCTGATTTTTTTCCAGGAACTGGGAAAATAGTATGAAGTCAGAGTTAAAACTGAAAAAAAAAAAAAAAAATCTACCTGGTCTTTTTTTTTTTTTTTTGGACTAGGTGACCTCCAGAGATCTGTTCTGATTTAAATCATCCTATTCTAATGATTTCTTCCATGAAGTTTGTGTTCTGCCATACACTTTCAAAACACAGATGAAGAATCTGTGTTCTAGCTTTACTCGTGTCCTTTATCTTCTCACCCCAAAAGCTCTATCAAAATTAGCAGTGAAATCCAACTCAAGGTGAGTAAAAGTGCCACAGAATCCAAGATTTGCTGTTATATGCAGTTATGCATATTTGTGCACCAGTCCATGCTCTGTGTTTGGAGGCTGGCAAGATGAAAGCAGGTGTGTTCCCTTTCAGTTACTCTGTGACTAAACACACTTCCCCAAAGAATCCAGTCCAGTTTGTCATGGATTTGTTATGACTGCTAGCCATGATTACAGCAGAGAGACTTCTTTTGGATTTGATCCAAAATACATAGAAATTGATGGAAAAATGCCCACTTCAAAAGGTATTCCAAGAGAGTTTTTTGTTCCTATGCAGTACGAATAATATTCTATTCTATTCTATTCTATTCTATTCTATTCTATTCTATTCTATTCTATTCTATTCTATTCTATTCTATTCTATTCTATTCTATTCTATTCTATTCTATTCTATTCTATTCTATTCTATTCTATTCTATTCTATTCTATTCTCACACTTCAGGCAGACAGTCACTAGGACACGCACTTCTTTTTTGGCTGTACATGAAGATTACAATGCTTTGGAATTCATTTAATAAATCATAGCTGAGTTGGGGGAGATATGAAGAGAAGGACACAAGGAAATACCAGGTAGAAGAAGTAGTCAAAAATGCAGCATTTCTTCAGAGTTGCCATGGGATCTTCTTTTTGCATATGAAGACAAATGATCATACAGTTTTTTGCCCTTGTGCTTCTGCTGAAGAATTCCCTTCAAAACACCCATTACTTCACAAAGGAGACATGCTTCATAGGAAAAAGCCAGGACCCGCATGAACAAGAAATAGGTGAGAATGAGCAGGGCCAGTTGTTCAGACTTGCAGAGCAAAAAAACCCCAAACAAACCCCAAATCAGACACACAATTAAATATGTGAGAACTGGCTCAGCTCTTTAATAGGTTGTTTGGATTAACATACCCACAAGGAAGAAGAAGACACCATTTGTATTTGCAGTCCAAGGGCTCAACCTTCCTTAGCTCTGCACTACTTCCACAGAAAGGATGTCTCCACATCTACTGCAGAAGTGGCAAAGAGCTCAATCTGGAGAATGCTGAGGGAGATGGAAAGGCCTGAAAAACACGAATGAGAGAATGACCTGTGCTGGTCTCACAGCCATTTGCCCCAGATTTTCTCTCCTCGTCAACAAAGCCTACAGGTCAGCCTCTGTGTCAATCAGAACCAAAACAATACAGAAGAGCAAGTGAAAAGTTGCTGGTTTCAACAACCACTTTAAAAAGTGATGGGCTGTTAACCCTTTTTCTTCAGAGGCATCCTTCCCTTTTGTGTAGTTTTACCATGACTACACACAGTCCTGTAATCTGTTGCTCACCACAGTCAAAATGAATTTAATATTTTCCTGTCATACCAAAAGGCCAATCTGTGCTACCTGAGAAGGTCCTCAACAGGCAACAGTTGTGCAGCACTGTGTTACATGAAACTTGACTGTTCAGGCTTTGAAAAAATCAATAAATAACAAAACCTGCCATTGGATGAACTCTGTCCCGTGACTCCCCTTGTCTCTCCAGGGTAGACAGGGCTGGCCAGGTGCTGCTGAACAACCCCAGTGAGTATTCACCACTCAGGACCTTGTGATCCAGATCCTAGAAAGCAAGTGAAGATAGGTAGGTAATATCTCTCTATCTGCTGTCTCCAATTAAAGAACAGCAAGAGACTTTAGGCTATCTGAGGGAATATAATATCAAATTTATAATCTTTCAGGAGCCAGCCATGAATATCACAACATATGTTGTAAAAGACTGAAGCATTATTACTATGACACTTTTAACTCTGTTTCAAGTCAGAAATACTTTTTTTCAGTAAGTATAAGGTGTGCCAATTTTTCTTCACAACTTCATGTGCAGGAATCCTATGCATTCAGATCTTCCACACCATGCAAAATTCAGAGATGCTAACGAAATTGTACATAAAGCTCTCCCAGAATGTGTTACCTCTCTAGCATTTCTTCTTCACAGCTCCCAGCTGTGTTGGTGGGAGTCCAGCTCTACAACTCCGAGCCTCTCTAACTACCAGCTATGTGTCACAGTACATTGCTTATTCCCAGATGTCCTCCTCTCCACTTGTACCTTTTCTGTGGCTGAGCATAACCTTTTTTCTAGCTCTTATACAGTAAGATAAGGCTTTTCACTTCCTGATCAGGAATCCAGAGAGTTTCTTTCCAGCAATTGCAACAGCATATTTTCATCAGAGTGTTTTTTCCCGCCATAGAGTAGTTCATCTACCTCTTCCACTTGAATTTCTTTTTCTGGACTGTTGTACCTCTTCTGAGATCAGAACTGAAATGGAAATAATCACCGAGGTGCGTTAGCTCAGCAGAAAAGTTGGCTTTGCTCAGATACGAACAAGTTTTGAGAAGGAAATTTCTCTGTGTGCACACTTATGATGCTTTCTGACAGTGCCTACAAAGTCACTGATTATGATCTTTCTTTGTATCAGCAGTCTGCAGAAACAAGCTCTTTAGACAGTGATGGTATTTTTCCTATGTTGCAGATATGAGTGTGATTAAATATGTTCCTGGAACACTGTGGCCTGACTTCTTTTTTTTTTTTTTTTTCAGGAAAGCAGCCAATGATCTTGGATGTCCCATCTGAGACATCTGACTTCCAGAAGAGAATGTCAGGAATTTCCAAAGAATCAAACCCCCATACCCAGCATATGTTTTGTACTGACACCGGAAACAAATGGTCACTTGGAAGGAGGCTTCTGTTTTCTGAACACTCCTAAATAACTCTGAATGTTCTGACGAGGAAGTGAGGTGTTCACCAGAAAACTGGAAACTATTCAGAAATGCCAGGCACCAGAAAAGAACATTAAAAAAAGCCAATTTGATATCCAATTGTAAATTAAAAAAAGAAAAAAAAATAAACTGCCCAAACAAACAAAAACCCCACAAAAACAACCAAAAGAACCCATGGCAAGGCCATCAGTAGCTCTTAAAATAGGAAAAATTTCCAACTCACATGGTTCAGGAACATGTCCCTGGCAGAACCGGGGTTAAGAGTGGCCCAGCCAGAGGCACAACACCAGCTCCCAGCAATCAGCCACATCAGTATTTGCTGCCAAATATCTCCTCTGGGATCACTATGCCTATACATATGCTATTCTGCTTAGACTGCCCCTGGTAAAGGACTGGGATAGAGCACTAGAGAGGGATGGAAGGGCACACATTGCATTGACACTGGGACCAGGACACAATACCTGGGCTCCACCAACTGGTTATGGGCTCTGTGAAGTCTGACCTTTTATTTTGGCTCTCACTGACTCAGGCTGTACACCCACAGTTCAGCACTGGCTGAAAGCAGGCTCTGGACTGTGTGAAAGCTAAAACTAGGGCAGGGGAATTCTTGCCCTTGGCATGAACAGCTACCACAGCAGCTGGCCGAAAATATTATAATACATGGGAATCTGGCAGGTGGCTCAGGGCTGCATAGCTTTTGTGGAAATATTCTGTATTGCCCCAGAAAGCAGGATTCAAGATAAAACACATTTTCATGTGCTGCAAAGTGATAAATGAAAGATTTTAATAATGTAAAAGATACTATCCATGTTTAATATTAAATATAAAGCCCAAAAATTATTATGAAATCTTCCCAAATCCTGAGAGCAAAGCAAGCTGACTCTCGGGGAAAGGGTTACCACGTATATACCACAAGTTCTCCGGATGGCATAACAGTTCAACAGGAGATCACGCTCCTGGGAATACTAGAGGAGGCATGTAACAATCTTTAGGCTCTGGAGCCCTCTTAGCAAGTGCTGGTTTTTGTGCAGAAAACAAGGAAGGACTTTCTACAGGAGCAGGGTTACTCCATGCCTTTGCAATGCGCATGACACTGAAGCCTCATCTGACTTCTCAGGTAACTCTACTTCTCCAGAACCCTTTTGGCACTTGCAGATGTTGATCTAATGGTAGATAATATAACAAGTGGGATTAAAATTCCCTGAGCTGAAGATAAGTCTCTAGTCCATCATGGAAAGGATTCACTTCCCCCCCCTCCCCCCCACTCTGCTACATGCTTCTTCCAGACAACTGTGAATGCTTTTGAAAGAGAAGAGGAAACATAGCAATGAAAGATTTTGAATATCTGTACAAGCCATCAATTTCTGAAGAATTCTTTCCAGAACAAGTTCTCAGATATTTTGGGATATTTTGTTGTCTGTGAGGATGTGATGCTCATAATTTAATACAACAATACTCATGAAATCAGCATGATGTCAAAAAGTTTTGTGCTGATATCAGTCCCAAGAAAAGTCAAATTTCTACAGTTCTCATTCTTTTGAACAGAACATAAAAAACATACTAATTTAATAATGTGACTTTTTCTGGGATCAGCAATGGAAATAATAAGTAGTTAGAACAACAAATTTAAACTGTATCCTGGAGAAATGGTTTCACCAGAAAGATGAATCTTTAAGTTTTTAATTCCTTTTTTTAAAAGTCATCTAGTTAGATTTAAATTGATACTAAATCAAATTCAGTAGTAGTTCTGTAACCAATCAGTGTACATTTCAGCATATATGCATTTTTACGCATGCGCTTTCGTGGTTGGTCAGTAACTTCAGGGTTGGCTTTTCTATTGCCTGATGATGGCACAGATGATGCCTGCAAAGCTCGAGTCCCAGACTGCTGTAAGTACTTCTGTATGCACATTTATTGGCATGCAAGGGTTAATGTTAAACATCTTTAGTGAGTGTCACAGCTTTTTGGACTCATTTTACCCCATTTCTTTTTTCTGAAAAGCATGATGCAGCCCTTACCCAAAAAGGAGGAAGGAAGATCAGATCCCAGTGTAAAGGCACATGTCCATCCTCCTTGGCCATGATAGCTGCAAGGTGGAGCACATCCAGTCCTGCCACAAGCTCCACTTCTTAATGGTATTTGAATGCCTCATGCTTCTGAGACTGCTTGCCTATCATGAACAAGGCCTAAGGGGCTCTCACACATCATTTAATGCTTCACACATGTGTGTGGAAAATGGTACATTATGTTCTGGCTTCATGTGCAGGCTCTGCGATTATTTTTTTAATTTTCCTCTCCTTTTTTATTTTTCTATAAACGGTTCTGTAAAACCAATGCCTTCAATATCACCATGTGTTTCATCGCAAAAGTTCCACTTTTGTTGGAAATGCTGTTCACGATTTAACTGTTTGCCAATTATTTGCTTTAATGTTTTAATCCTGTGTGGTTTCATAAAATAATCCTATACAAGTTTGATTTTTTTCAGACATTTGATCAGTCCAGTTTGCTTGCTAAAAATGATGCTTGACTCATATCCTGGCAAGAGTGTTTATTTGACGTGCGCTGGTGAAGAACTCTAAAAAACTGTACTCAGGCCATTCCAAATTTAGCCTCCTACATCTGTGTGTATTAGTGTTTGGGTGCGTCTGAATTATCGGCGCGCGTCTAGTGGGTGACACAAGCTGATCAGTGCACCTTTGTTGTTTAATTAGAAGTTTGGTGTTGAAGAAGCCTTGAGAGACAAAATATCTGTGTTTCTTATGGTCTTTTTTTAGATCTGTTTATGTTGGGTAGCTTTGTGCTATAAGAAAATCCAAGTCCCTTTAGACCGTGTCTGTCCTTAGCCAAACTCCAATTACCTTTGTATTTCTGTCCAAATAAAACTACTTGCTGTAAATGCAAACTTAGGAAAAATTTGCAGCTGTGAAGTTACATCCATTCCTGTGCTCAGAAATGTTAAACAACGGGGCCAAACTTTTTTTCAAGAGAGGCATACATGAAGACTAGAAGGCGAGGGGAGAGGCTGGCCACATGCTAGGTTTCATGTGGGACTGCACCAGCAGGACACTACGAAGAAGGGAATGTCTCATTAAAAGTAGCTGTGCTAAGTTGGCTGAGTGGGCCTTCCAGAGCACGATGGGTGTCACCCAATGTGAGCACCTTGCCAAGGAGGTGCTCCTCCAGGATCACAACAGCTCTGGTGGGAGTGGAGGCATCAGGCTGAGGTTCAAGCCAAGCCCCAGGCTGGGATTGCATACTGCTTACTGGCAGCTTCTTGCAGCCTCTGTTCAGTGGCATATTCCTTGCTCCCAGAGGTGGAAAGATCTGAGGGCTGTTTTTCCTTCAAAAATGGGAATGAAATTTTCTGGTTCCTGTTTATGAGAAGTGAGCAAACACGTAACTGCTCAAATGAACAGGCACTAAATTCAATTTCTTGGCACCTTCTCAGTGACTCCACCACCCAGCACAGACCTTTACGGCCTGTGATGCTGTATGCCTGTGCTAATTGTGTTTGCTCATCAGTGGGAGGGGGCAAGTGCCTTTACCACCACCCTTTCACCATTCCAACTGTCTTAACCACCTCAAATGCCTCCTGTGTGACTGCAGGAGCTGCAATCATACAGTAGGACTGGGGTACAGACAAAGGCTAAGAGGATATCTCCTTTCTTACCACATCTATGGTAAATTAGGCTGTATTTTCACTGAGCAGAGGCACTTCTGCTATGTCCTGCTATGAGGACAAGGCAGCACTCTGTCCCAAGGAGCCTGTCACCTTGCTAACAGGTTCTCTCTTAAGGTAGGATAATAACATTCCTTCAGGAGACCTGACTGTTCCTGTTTGTAACGTATGCAAAAATGTGGAGGATAATGAGGCTGCTAAAATTTACTTCTATGAACTCATTCCTACCTGAGATGATTTTCCTTCAGGGCTCAACATCAATCTGATTTTGGAATGTATCAGATTGTGCCAAAAAGCAGATGATAGAGAAAATGGCAGGGTAACAGCATGAGATTTTAAACCAAGCTGCCTGCTGCCAGACCCTACTCTGCGCACACTCTCCATTTCACATCACTCAAGCAGGACGGCACAAAAGCCTTCATGCATTCAGAATATTTCTTTTCAGGTTGAAAGTGCATTTCCAGCCAGCACAAGCTCAGGTTAGACTGCCAAGATTTGTTGCATTTTTCCTTAATTACAGCAGCAGCAAATAGGTTTAAATTTGAGAACCAGTGAACAGAATCCTTGCCTCTCCTCCCTCTTTGTTGATGGTTTGAATCTTCAAGAAATGGCTTCCCAGTGTCTTAGTTGGGAGAACTTCAAGCACACACTTATTTTCGGCTAATGCGCTGCAGTCAACCAGCTAATGCATTGCAGTCAACATGTTTGCCAAGTTTAGCATGAACTAAAGTGCTTTCTGGGGTGGAGGCTGGAATATACTTGGTTCACAACACCAAAAGCATGTGATTGCAATGAATTTGTCTTGCATCAGAGAGGATTTTTCTCGGAAGGCCTCCTGTTTAAACAAGAATCCGTTGGTGTTTCTAGGGCTTTGGGAACAAAGCTGCTATCAAAAAATGCAAGTATTTCAATGTTGCACAGATGTGTTGTATATAGTCAGATGTAATAGTATGTGTTGTATACAGTTTGCAAAGTGTACGAGACTTTTGGTTGAAAGGTACACTGTATCGTTACCATCATCATAATAAATGCATTGAAGGCACAGAAGCCTAAGCTGATCTATTATATGCACCTGTCCCTGTATAATTTTCTAGCACTGCCTGCCTGTCTGAACTGATGATATCTCCTCTAAATTGGGATAGCCTGTCATTTTATTCAGATTGAAATGGATTTTCTTGACTTGAATTCCTGGCAGAGAGAAAACAATCAAAAAATAATGGCTCACAGATAATAAGGTTGCATGTCGAGCTAGGCATAACAGATACACAGCTGTAACACACTTTTCCTGCACACATTTATATTGTTTCATTATGAGATGAGCAAGCCCAGGATGAGAGAAAAAACAGAGGCAGGGTGTTTGCCATTTGACCCTCCAAAATACGCTTGAGATCGTCTTAATAAAGCTGGTTCTCATAATTTAGAACAGCCAGAGAGATGGGCTTCCTGACAGAAGGATAGGCAAATAGTTTGCCTTCCTTCAGATAAGCAACACTAATTATATTCCACTGAAACGGTATCTAATATGGGGTTTTGTATATTTTGGCCCTCAGCATGGCACTGCATCTCCTGCTCTCATCTCTGGAGAGCTCTTAATATCCAAGTGATGCATTTTGTGGAGATTTCAAGAAAAATACAGGAGTCCTGAACAGCTTTCTTTTTTCAAGGCTACACGGGAATCTGCAACTCAATACATAATGGTTTGCCTTGCTTGTCAGCAGAGTCACACTGGCCCAGGACAAAGCCCTGCTTGAGCCTTAAGACTCCATTATGGTACTGTGACCAAGGCACACTAACCCCACAGCCAGCAGCCCACAGGACAGGGATATTGTTATCACACCAGGCTGACTCCAATTCCCCAGACTGGATGAACAAGTGACCCTTTCCAGTGGGATGTGCCTGCAGAGCCTTGGTACTCTGGCTCCAGAGCCAACTACTTCATCCTGTCCCTGTCATGTCCTTTCTCTTGCCTAATTCAGCCTTACTTAAAGTCCCTTAAAAAATTATTATTGGAGTATAAAAAGATATCCAAGGTCTATGCTTGATTCCTCCCTTCCTTGCTGTGTCTGAGTATGTACTGCAAAACTGGAGGCAGCTGCTGCCTGCAGCTCATCTGTTGACGAGGCTGGAGCTGAAATCACATTCTCCAAGTGCCAGAAAGATAGACCTTCTGGAAGGAAGTATTGGGTGAAAGAGCAGGAAAGCAAGTTTGCTTCCAAACAATAAACATGCAGATCGGAAATAATTGAGGCACTAGAACAAGGAGGAGGGAAAACAAAACAAACCATAACAACGGATCCTTAGATGAACTAGTTTTTCTCTAGTAATAGGGAAGGAGGAGGAGAGGGAAGAGACAGAAAAACCCAAACCAACTCAGCTTTAGGTAGCTCAGAACTTACCAGAAAAAGATTTTTCACTGTGATAAATTCCAAGGAGTTGCTGACTCTTTATGTTCAGTGTCACGGTGACAAAGCTGACATCCTGGTGGTTCTGGCAAAACAGACTAAGTCTTTCAGGACCTGTCTGCCTGCTGGCTGACCTGCCGATGTGCCTGATTTCCTTTAAAAATGCCAAAAAAATTGCCCTGTTTCAACAAAGCATTCAGTTCTACCAACTCCCCATTATTTCTCCATACTTCTGTCTGATAAGGAGATGTCCAGACTGCACCATGATGCCAGACAATTGCAGCTATAAATATTTTATTATGGGATACCACAATATCATTCTGTAGAAAGACATAAAGACAAGGAACAGAATAAAAGCCAGTGTCCCTTATTACTGGACAACACCTAAATTCTAAGCAGATGACTTGTGGGTCTCTTGGGATGCAAGGACAGAGGGACAAAGAATTTTGGAAAGATGAGGAGCACATACACACGAAAACTGAATCAAGGAAAATGGAGCTTTTTTTTACGGCTTCATGGAATACTGTGTACAGATGTAAAGGTAAGTGACACTGCTTTCTACAGCACAGAAAGGATTTCTAGAGCACTGAATTTAGCCACCCAACCTAGCTGGTTAATTTACCTGGTTTGCCTTCTGAACTCCCTTAATATAGAAGCTCTCCCAGAGGCAATTCAGAGCAGGAACCTGTCACAGGCTTATTGAATTACTCCTGGAAGCAAGTCTCTCTCTCCCTCTCTGTTTATCCATTGACTCCAGAGGGAACCTGGAGAGCCTAGCTGGCTAGTTTAACCAGCCAAGTTGGGTGGCTAAATTTGGGTGGTCTGAACAGCTCTGCTTTTGCATGAGGCCTGGATTAGGATTAGAGCTTTGTCTTTAACATCTGCATTTGCTAGAAAAATACATTGCTGTTTTTCAACCTTAACGTTGCTATGCTTAAAATGAATGATATATTTGTGTTTTCACTCGTACATGAGGTGTGAAAGTGAAAATCTAGCAGCGTGGTCTATTCAAGAATGGATGGACAAGGGGAAGTTGACAAATAACCTGGAAGCAAGCAGAAGTTCACATTCACTTTGGGACATTGCTTCTATCGAAGACAGAATATTCCTGCTTTCTGAGTCACAGGAATGAATAATGAATATCAGTGAAAACCCTGCATGGCTGTATGAGCATCGTGGTATTGTTCACTCCTTGTTCACCAGCTTTATAATGAACTCTCTGAGTGCATCTGCTCTCTGTCTGGTTTTCACAGCCTTCCCAAATATGAACATGCCTCCCCAGCTTCAGCCTGCATTATTGCATTCCAGCATAGTCTCTTTGCGTGACATACCAGTTACCTTCAAACAAACTTTGGGCTAAGTTTGCAAAGACTAAATCAAAGGTTGCCATTTAAAGAAGCTAAACTATCCCCAAACATTTAGTCAGAGGTTTTCTTCAGGTCAATGAAATAATACGCAGCCATACACCTCCTGCATTTCCAAAACTGGTCTTCAACAGTGCTGGCTCAGACCAGATTAGGAAGCTGAATCATAAATTACTCCTTAAAAAAAATAAGTCTTTGTTCCCAAGTGCCCAATCCTTACTGCAGCAGGATGAACTGCCTCTCCTGTGACACAGTTAACAGTTTGAACATGGTAGTATCTCCGAGCACTTGGCAAACAGGAGGAAGAGCACTGGACAGACACAGTCTTGCCATTCCAAGCAGAAGCTTGGGAGAATAACATGATCTTGCTCTGGAGTAGTGTTCCTTCCCCAGGTGATACACAGTCACCAAAAGGGTTATGTTATGTAGTCCAAAACTCTAGTCACCTCCTGAACAGACGAACCTGCAAAAGAGAAATAGATATTTATTATCAGAGCAATCCAAGCATGAACCTAATATGTCAGAGGGTAGATCATGTAGACAAAGATGGAGCCAATTGTTACCAATACCTTTTTCAAAGCAGAATGACAAAGATTCTGCATCATACATCTAACTTCTCCATATCATGGGGAGGAGGGGTAGGTTGGTGGGAAGAGAGACAGAAATGTTTTCCAGTCTTGAAATTACTGATGCTGCATATTGCTTCTTATAGTTCCGTCCAGCTGAAAAGGCATAAAAGAATCCATATATGCTTGGATGCATGCAGAGAAGAAAACAAAAAACTTCCCATGCTCCTGCTGCCTGATTTTCACTAAGCAGAACACAGACTTGCAATTGTGCTATTGTATATTACTCAAATAGGGGTAGGTCTGAAAACATCTGGCCTGATCACATCCCACTTGGCATGGATGAAAATTAATATATAAACTCTAATGACCAAGATCTACTGATAGGTAAAAAGTGCTGAGATTTTGTTGTGTATACTTTGGGAGAAATAATTACATTTAGTTATATAATCAGTTATACAACACAGATTCTCCTCAAAGTAAACGGTAGCTCCATCCGTGAAGACTTTTGATGTGTATTCCAAGAATTCATAATAAATCAAGGCATAAACAGGCTTTTTGATGGCACAGGTTGGAAATCTTAACAAGGAAACAAAGTTTCCTTGAAAAGAACACTGCTTTTAAACACTTTTTTTTCATCAAATTTTTGCCAGGTCCAAGACTTTGAGTCACACATGGGTCCTTGGAGAGTTTGCTTGAGGCCGGTGGTCTTCAGACCCTGGAAGCCCTTGGCCTCATAGCAGCTCACACATCTGCAGCTCACACGTCTCCGGCCCCAGAGCAGACAGGCTTGAGGGCTACCATCCTGCTGCCAGAGCTGCTACCACCTGAGTGCTCCTGGCTCCAAGGCTCACACATTCAACAGTTCTGCCTTAGGAAAGGGGGTTCTGGAAGCTTCTTGGAACCACCCTGAGAGAGTAATGTTTTTGAACACTGTGAAGCCAGGAGAGCTTCCAGCTTGATTGCAGAAAATTAAATAAAAGTTGGATTCCCATAAGAATTCAAACAAGTTGAATTAAAATAAGAAATTATCCTGCAAGTCTCTGCGTGGTGTGTGGCACTCTTAGTATTAAATATCTTGGTTTCCTCCAGAGCTGGAAACACCTTTATTAACAAGCGGAGCAGCACTATCAGCTGGTGCTCATTCAAGTCAGAGGGGTCTCTGCCTGATCAAATCGGTCAAGGATATAAGCCGCAAGCTCATTTTTTGGGCTAATTAGTGTCAGGAGGAAGTAACTTCCGCCTGTCATCACTGAGAGTCTTTGACATATTTAATCTGCTCAGTACTAGAGATCTCATGTTCCAGTGCTGCAATGCAAAAATGAGCAATGTGAGAAACAGATACCAAATCCTCATGTTTTAATCCAAAATCTTGTGTTGTTCTTCAAACAAAATTCAAAATAATGAACAAAAAAACTTACACTATTTAAAAGAGAGTGTGAAGAAGGAAAAGAATGGGGTGACCTTGTCTAAAATCTTGCACAGGTAGCTTGGCCCATCTTGTTGCTACATGTCAGCAGGAGTTAGCCAGCAACAGTCTTAATATTTGGTCCCGGAGGCCAACAGTCAGTCAATAGCCAGGGAGATTTAGGCCACCTGACATGACCTCTCAAATTCAGGCACAAGATTTTAATTAATTCTATTGTGGTTATCCTGACATTCTATTTTCTTCGTTACTATGGCCTGAAGTCAGTAATACACTTGAAAGTACATGTGTATCTTTAATATAACTTTGAAATTTTGAGAAGCCCCATTATCTTCAATGAATGTGTGCAAGTCCTTTCCTGGAGTCTGGGCACAGTTTTACTCACTGGCTTAACAGGGGTGGCCAAAAGAAGAGCCTCAATTTCTTTTTTTTTTTTCCAATTAAGTAGAGCACGACAATAAAGATTCTCTAAATGTCCCTCATTAACCAGTAGAGGCATTCATTTTGATCCAGTCATTATTTCTACTTCATGGCTCCAAATTGAAACAATGCTGGTTTTGCAACAAAGGTTTGAAATCACTTTCAGTGTTTTACATAGCTCCACATGGTGACCTAATATATCTGGAGTTGTAATACAGAGATGTGCTTAAGGTATTGCCTTGTTTTGGTTATTTAGATATATCATTGCACAAGTTCAGAAGACTTTCTATCAGATCTTCCTTTCCTGGCTATGGTCTGTGACAGTCTGTCAGGACTCAGTAGGACTGAAAATTTTGATTATAGCTATCATTAAAATTTCTCCCCGGGTCTTTAATGTTTCTCTCAGAGGCAGTGTTTTATGGGTTATCTCCTGCAGTTTGACCATCTTCAAAGAAATACAGGAAAACCCTATGGACAGCTTCAAGTTTGGATCCTTATAAATTAATGCAGCAACCCCAGACAATGTAAAAATATCTAATTCAGTGGACATATTTGTAAACAGGACATTCTTCTTTCCTATCAAAGTAATAACAAATGCATTTTCTTGCTGAATGACCTCCACAAAATGGGCTACATCTATTTATACAAAGTTAATTAGGTTATAATATTTACTTTTTCTGTTCACACGTTAAAAACTTCTCATAAATCAAAATTGAAGCTTGTCTCATTTCCAGTATGTGATTTTTAAAATACTTCTATTTTAAAGTGACTATCATAATTCTTTTTTTATTCTGAGATATTATTTTTATTATAACATTTACAATGGGAAATCTAATAAATTAAATAAGCTTGTGGGTTTTTAAGCATCACACTCTTCCACATGGCTGAAACACGATTTTGAATTTTTAGTGAATCTGTGTTAGAGTATTCTAAGGACTAAAGTATGGGTCATGTAGGTAATATCATATTATTGTTTTTCATTTGAATATAAATATATTCAGTTATCCAGTGGATCTTAAGTCTACAATAAAAAGACACTTCATGTGTCAGAGGTGAATTCTATATTACTGTAAAAATACTATAGTATAATCTTGTTTATAAAATTATCTGGCCCTGTTATTAACATGTTTGTTATAACTACTGGAAGCCTGTTCAAGAAAATACCTTTGAATTTACAAGTTAAATGTATTCACAGATACGTACATATTTATATATATTTATACATATGCACATGTATATATGTATATGTATGTAGCACTGAATAAAATCTGAGAAAGCACCAATCTTTATGGGGCTGCTCTCAGTGCCAAGAAAATAATTAATGGACAGTTGCAATAATTTTGTAAATTATACTTACAGTAATAATATATGGGCTTGAAAAGGGGCCACAGCAGCATTTTTGACAGAGGGTGAAGCTATTAATTTCCATTTATGTCTCTAGTAAAGTTATTAAACACATGTACAATTCCTCAATAACCTGAGTTGAACTTCAAAAGTATGTCTAAGGGCTTTGCATAATGGGCCTGGCACAGGAGAGATCAGAAACAGCACACTTCTACTTCCCAGAAAATACTGATATTTTGACTTTTTTCCACTTTTCAGTACAGCAAAAGATGAAAACATTTTGCAAAATGAACACTTCATAATTAACTTTATAGCCAAAGTGATCAATTTCAAAGAGATTTGACAGATAAACCATTACAGAATAGTAATATGTAAATTAAAATCTATTTCTGTAAGAACAATAGAAATGGAAAACCAGAAAAAATATATTGATGCCATCCAAGTAAATAAAAAAGAATTCTTCATCTAAGTATTCTCTCTTCTCAACACTATAAAATCAAGATAATCCCCAGAAACATTTTCAGTTTCAAAAAAGTACACATTCCAAATAATTTTGTTCTTGAGCTGTTTTTAAACCAACCAACCAGTATTATTTGTAGGCTTAAGCATGCAAAACAAATCTTGATATCTATCCTGCCTTCAACACTCCTGCTGAGTTTCTTCGATACTGCAGAAACTGATCTTTGTGTTTCTTTATACAGTAACTGAAGCCTGAGTTGCACGTTTCATAGTTCCAGGTTATGAATCAGTGGCTGGGTGTCTTCACGAAGGAATTCAAGTAAAACCATGCCTGGAAATAATGCACATAATTTTGGGAGTAAGTGAACATTGGAAATGTATCAACGCTTTGCAGAGAAAAGCAGTGAAAAATGCACTGTTTGAGTTAAGGGATCAAATTATCTCAAAACTACGTATTAAAAAAAAATGTGATTCACCTAACTCCTATAAAAGACCTAATTTAAAACAAACCAGGCTTGCTAACAGCAAGGTACTCCTGATATTATTCGTGCTGCAGTAGTTCCTAGAAGCCCCAGGTTCTCATCATGTCACATACTGCACAGAGTGGACATACATTTATTTATTTACAGGGCATTAGATTTCCCTGCTCCTGAGTGAACAGGTAAAGCAGTGATTACCAAGGACAGCACATACACCCAGGCAGTCAGCCACAGAAAGCAATTTTAACCTCAGCCTTTGTTTTAAATAAACACCTGCATTTTCATATGGAGAAAAGAATTTGTTTCACAATGAGCTGTCACAGCATGTTTGCCTGCTAATGAACCAAAAGCTCTTTGAATTCTGTCTCCCATTCTTCCCACACTGCAATTTTGCCAGCCCTGACTATCCCTTTTAGTGCTTTTTGTTTTTCTTTATAATTTTTCTTTTTTTCCTCTTGAACAAAACATTCTTGCTTAGGCCTGCAGTTACTTTGTAATTCCCGTACCATTTACTACATTTACTACTTGTCTCCATTCACAGAAGAAAGAAGCAGATCACTGTCACTGCTATGTGCAGACAGGTATTTCGGTGGAAACATATACTTGGTGGTCAGGACAGGGAGCTCAAGACAAGGCTTTTCGTCACATCCAGGATCATGGCGTAGGATACCATGCTCCTGAGAGTCCACATACAACCCAACCTGGTCCCACAAGAGGCTGTACACTCCAGCCTATTAAATCCTCAAAGACTTCTATGTCTGAGGCCCTCCTCCAGTATAAGTGTGTCTGGCATGTGTGGCAGCATTCCGAGCTCTCCACATAAGCCAATCCTTGCTTTTAGCATTGTAAACCACGGAGTCAGCCTTTGCTTTTCTGTATCATCTTGAGGGATTTTACACAAGAAAGTCTGTTTTCTTTGGGCTCTTGTATCAGTGCAAGTCCTTTGGCAATTATCACATTTAACCTTTCTGCTCCCCCAGATGCTCACTGGGGAAAAGCACATATTGAAGAAGTGATGTTATGCAAGCACAAGGTTTTTTTAACCTCGGCAATTTCACATGGGGCCCATTATATCATATGAGGAAGAACAACTGAGTCATTTGTAAGTATAGGAGTTAAAGCATAAAAATAGACGATAAATCCTTGCCTTGAGCCCCAAACTCATCCCTTCTCCCTCCCCTTCTGCCTTTCCATTATGCGTGGGCTTTCCCCTGCATTTTTTCTTGCCTGCATTATACTACTATATGCATCCCACCTAAACCTTACTTCATGACAACGTGAAAGGGATTCCATGGCTCTCCCTTCTTCCCCCAGGTTAACAGAGGAGACAGGTCTGCCTGGGCAGCCCACCAGAGTTCTGGGAGTGCGGAGATAAAGAGGGTCTCTTGCAGCCAGGGCTGGGGCACAGGAGTGAGTGAGCAGCCTGGGGTGGGCATGAGGAGGTGCTGTGGAGGCTCTCTGCTGTCCAGCAGTGTGGTGACATGTGGGCACGGAGGTGTCGGTGTCACCATGGGGCAACTTCATGGGGTACCTCCAGCCATTCTCAGCACTTCACAATAGAAAAGGTCTCTTTCAAGCTCCTATTTTCTTCCAAATCCTCCTTCCCTGACCATCAGACTCCACAAAACACACATTTTTTGTAGCTACACACACAAATAATGGAGAAATAAAATGTTCAACAACTCTCTGGCATCTTTTCCAAGGCAAGTGGAAGAGAGAGTGGAAAAATGAAAGAGATGCGATGGCTCACCAGACTTCCCCCTCTCCCTCTTTCCTGCTCTTGACAGGAGTCATCTGGGCTGCCCTTAGGGGGCTGGCATGCACATCTCAGGTACCTGAGTCTGTTGGTACCAGCAGAACTCCACTGGAGAGATGACAGAGTCCCAGCTCTGCCCTACCTTGCAGGGCTAGACCAGGCAGGCAAAGGGCATACTGACTGCTGTCCAAACCCTCATGCCAACATGGTGGTGATTCCCGCAGCATCCCATCTTCCTCCAATCTGGGGCCACCAGCATCATCTCTGCAAGCAGCCCTCCATGGGCCAGCTCACAGAATCAGATGTGTTTAAGCTGAGACTGTAGCAAGCATGGGACTTTCTCTTCTAGCAAAGGCTTCCTCTCAGCAAAGTCACCCTCTGTTTTCTCAGCTGCACCTTAAAACGACAAGCACTTAATAAAAAAATAATATAGAAGAATATAGAAAGCAAGAAATGCCTAAGTACTGCACATCACATTCCAAACTGCTGACTGAGGGATCAGAAAAAAAACTGTATTAATGTTTAAGAGATGGGGAGGGAGGTGCTTTTGGCTATGAGGCAGAGAACGCAGGGCTGTGACTCAGTCCTCCTGCTGCCCTACTGCCAGCCCAGCCAGTGAGTTACTTCTGCCCCGCTCTCCCTGGTGTGCCCTCTCTGTCTTCCCTTCCAAGTGCCTCAGGCAGACCTGACACACAGGGATGCCCAGTGCGACCAAGGCTTTGAAACTCCTCTTCTGTGTAGGTAAGAAAAAAAGGAGAATATTTCCTTTAATCCTTGCCATGAGCCAGATAGAATTACACCAGTTTACAACAGATGAGTTTCAACATGGAAGAAAGAAAATAAAGTAAAACAGAGAGATATCAGATAAAAGTTCTCAGCTGGAGGTCTTCTAGGCACTTAGTACCATTTTTACTCTACCACACACAAGTTTTACACTTCCAGGGATATCAAGCAGTTAATACTAATAGCAAGTAGTGTACCATTCCCATAGTAGAATTAAACCAAGAAATTAAATAAGAATCTGCCTTGCTTTGAATTGTGGCTGAATTTAACCATTGGATGTCAAAGTCAGATTAAATAAAAAGAAAAAAAAATCAAAAATTCTTTATGTGCAACTACATATACACCGAGGACAGGAGTGGTTTTCTTGCTACTTGATGAAAGGGAATTAGCAGGCCAAAAGATCATTTTTAAGCTGTCTTGAAAGACAAACTTAAAAGAAATACTCTATAACCGGAGGGGAAGGTGGTAGGGTGGGATAGGATTTTTCTTCTCCTGTTTATTAAAAACACACCTTGGGCACGATTCTAATCTGATTTAAGTATCACGTGAGGTGTATTTATACATGGGAAAATTGCCTCGGTGCATTCACTGACACAGTTTGGACCTAGCCTGTAGAAGCTACTCTGCATGCAGAGAACTCTCCAGTATGCAGAGATGAAGGGCGGGGAAGGCAAGAGAAGCCAAGAAGAAAAAAATCTGGGGGAAAGCCTCCTAAAAAACAGGAGAAGGTGGCATGAGCACAGATATTCTGCTCCTGAAAGCTTCAGGGCAGTGACAACCAAGAAGGGTGGGTCCACTGGCAGAGGGGAAGAGAGAGTATGAGGAGAAACTGGCGTCTGAAAGGTCTTGACCACACCATAAAACTGAGCAAATTATAGTCGGTAAAATAATGTGTGAAACAACCAGCTGTTCCTGAATGTGCCGAATTGTGCTACTGCGAGGTTTTCAGGCTTATAGCTTGGAGGCACAGAAAGCCCAGAACAAGGAACAGGCAGCAAGACTCTGGTCTTCCAGATGGATCAGGGATCATCTGGACTATGAGACACCCACTTCACAACACAGACAACTAGAAAACAATTCAAGGTGTAGGCAGTCAATAAGTTGCCTGGCAATGACAGCAATTGGGACCAGTTAGCTGAAGCACCTCACTGAGGGTGCAGTGGGTGGTGGAGAACAGCCTTCCACCACAGGGTTAACAGTCATTTGGTGACGGCTCCATCCGTGCAGCCGAACCCTGGCTACACCTCAGTGGAGCTATTGGACTTGACATCAACATGCCATGTGCATGGGACAAGGGAGGCAGTGCAAGAGAAACAGCCAGGATCTCATATAATCATGAATCTCTGCTCCAAAAAGAGGACTTATTATTCAAAAATAGCCAGTTTTCTGGGCAATAGCCCAGGGCAGTACTTTGCCAGAGGTCTGTAGAAACCAAATCCATCCTTTTCCCTTTGCTGCCAGCTAAAGGAATTGCAATTGGCTCCCCATATCACAGTTACTTCTCTCTCCTAGTTACAAGGTTGAAGAAATCATCACAAATGACTCTAGGGGTAAATCCCAAATGACTCCAGGGGTAAATCCCAAATTCTCAGAGTAGATCAGTTGATTAACAGAAGACTGCAACCCGAGCAGTAAGTCTAGAATTACGGTCTTGGAACTGAAATGTATTCCCGATTCTTACAAACAGACACGCTTCCTTCGGAAAACTCTCCCCACAAACCTCTGGCTGCACAGAAAAGCACGTTTAGCCCAGTCTCATTCATAGTTGCAGCTGAAAGAAGTCTTCTGCAGTTCATAGTCCCATTATATGGAAGCTGGAGTTCAAGAGGATGAGGTTATGCCTACAGCAGTCAAACAAGGAGGGGGATGGTGCATGTGTGTGTGGGAAATATCATAAAAGTGGTATTAATTATTAATATTCACCCAAGTTCCTGAGGGCCCAGTGGGAGCTGGGCCCCCAGAGTGCTAAGTGCTAAGGCTTTTTCCATGCCAGGAGTTGGGGCGCTACAGAGAAATCCGTGAAGCAAGGGAAACCAAACATGCTCTCAAAGCAGCAGTGCCTTCTCAGTCAATCACTGAACAGCTTGATTACCTTGGTCAAGGCACAATGTTATGTGACTCCTGACACACCAGCTGATGAAGCCCTTGCCAGGGGTGTCCAGCCTGGAAAAAAACTGCCAGGAGCATTGTCTTAGAATGCAGCATTTGTATTTTTCTCCAGTTCCACCTCCTCTGCCCAAATCTGCAATCCCGTAGCACACCAGGTAGCACAGCTGGTGTTGAGGAATACATCCGATGCAGGTAGTTTGGTTTGCAAGCTGCATTTTGAGATGCAGATTGAGCTCTGGATGGGAGCCCAGAGAGACAAAAGGCGGTGAACTGCCAATCTTTTGCACAGCAAAGAGCACAAAGATCGGTGGCGCCAGCAAGGGAGATGGACGCTGAGACACAGCAGGAACGGAACACTCGGGAGGAAGAGCGAGACTTGTGCTTGTGTAGACTGTGAGAGGATAAAAGCCTAGGGGTTCCTTGGTTGGGGGTTTCTCCTCGGAGGCACCAGCTCAGGCTGTTTCTGTGTAACTGCACTGTGAATAAACAGCTTTATGGAAGGAGACATCTGAGATTCTGCTATGGGAAACTTGAGGTTCAACTAGTAAGGAAAACTGGTCTGACTGTGTGAGGGGGGTGTGCAGGAAGTCAAGCGGGGCCCTAGAGCTGTCCACTGTGAAGGGACTTTGGTCCCAGCTGTGAAGGTCTCTGGTGCTGGGAGTGTGACTGCCAGAGAGTCTCGTGAATGGTCAGACTGGGAAGTTTCCTTAGTAGCTGGCAAAGGAGAACTTGCTGGGATAGTCTGAGCTGGAACACTCAGGTAAGGACACACTTTTTGGTCCCTGCTGTTCTACTGGTAGTACGAAGATCAGACTGGGTAGATGAGGTCCCTTTTGACATGACATCTACCAAAATTCATTCTGAAGTTGGCCAAGTCATTCTGGAACTTGGTTATAAACTGCAGACTATGTTGGACTTATTAGTAGTAGGCTTGCTACATCATTATTGTCTATTTTTCAGGATAAAACTACATAATGTATAATATGATACAAGAAATGCCTCATCCCAGGCCATGGAAAGCAATTTCAATTGGTGAGACTATAATGAAAGCAGCATTTTATGTCAGTTGCTGACATAAAAAAGCAAATCCTCTCTACTACCTCCTCAAAGAGATCCTCTGTTTTCCCTAAATTGGGTGTAAAATGTACAGTATATGCCACATTAGGACATGGGCTTCCTACTTCAGGGGTAGAAATCCAGTCAAGTCTTCAGATGACCAAAGCACCACCTAAACTTTGGCAAACAGATGCATACGCAGAAGATACTGTATCTGTTGCCAAGTTCCGGTCCTGTACATACCTTCTAAAGGTGAATTCAGGGCAATTATTTATGTAAAAGCGTTATTCTTACTTTAGAAGTCATAAAGACAGAGGAAATCATGGCAAAATTGGTTAGGAAGGGTACTGAAGAAGATTTCTGGTTCCCCCCCCCCCCCCCCGTGCTGAAGGAAAAGTCATATGTATCTGATTAGTGTGGTCGTTGGCTCTGTGACTGAGACATGTATATTAGCATGAAAGAAACGATATATTGATTTTTTATGTTACCAGTTTACTTCTTACAAAGCTGCATGGTCCAGAAGGGTAGATTGCAGTTGCAGCAACTGTATTTGTTATTAATTAGATCTCTGGCTGCAGCTTAAAGGGTGCATTGTATCTCACAGGTCAGACTTTCCCGCTGCCAGTGCCACCAAATATGTAATTGACTCCATAATTCACTTAAATTTTTATGGCAAAATACTATATTGAGCACTACCTGACACTCCTTTCTACATAAGTCCCTTACAGTGCACATGATAATAATGACTTATTTAACCTTTGCATATATGCATTTTTTTCCCATGCAGAGGCAATCCATTGAAATCCAGATTTTTTTTTTAATCCATAAAAAACAAGTATCTTATATTTCACATGGACTTCGTTGTGACTGTTAAAGACATCCTGGAAGAAAACAGCAATGCAGAGAGACTTGTAACTCAATGCTCCTTCTCTCTTGCAATATAAAATTAATGATTTATTAAGAAGTTCAGCTGATCTGACTAGTAATGGGAAAACAGTGCCTTCCAGTCTGCCCCATCCAATTCCTAATTAGGTACTGCACATAGCTGAATTACTTGGGAAAAGACCTATGGTTCGTGCAGTTACTGTAGAAAACTCACTCATGAGCTGTCTGCTGCTCCACCAGGTAGTTTGGTGGTATACACTGTGGTACAAATTCCATGAATTAACGTCTGAACATTTAATGGCAGAACTGCATGAAAAAGAGAAGTTAAGAAATGTAACAAATATAATTAAAGACGAGGAATATTAATTAAAAGAAATCCATATATGATAGTCCAAACACACATTACTGTTCTTTCCAATTAAAGCTAAATGAATTTTCTTCAGATTCTTCTTCTCAGACACAAATGAGTATTCTCCTTCAGATCAGGATCAAGTACACTTAACATGGTAGTAGACCTTTACTTTATTTCAAAAATCCACAAAGTTACATGACTATAGAAATAGAAATTACAGCTCCACTCTGGAAGTACACATTCTTAAGGCTACTCATCTCTCCAAAATATTGCAGGAAAGGGGTCATGTAATGGAAAGCTAAAGTTGTAAATGCTATGTCAGGTGTGGCTCTGACAAAACATTAATTTTTCTTCAGCAGATTGGGTTCACTGTCTTAGCTTCAGCTACTATATCAGATCCCAGAATGACAACATGGATCATGAAGAATTGTCAGTCACTTACAAGGAATATTTAAGAGAGAGCTATGAGTTCCTCCCACTTTCCGTGGGATAAGTGCTTCATAAGATTGGTTTCCTGAGCCAGAGGGAAGAAGTCTGCTTTGAGATGACCCTGCTCCACAATATCTCTATATATAATTTCTGTTTTATAAGGGAGAAATCAAAGCAAAGGTGACTTGTCTGATGTTACATGGTGCTAAAAATAAAATCTAAGCATTCCGAACCATGGTACAACAGCAGCCTTTCCATAGCACCAACCCATTTCCTCTCCAGTTCAAGAATTCCA
This sequence comes from Pseudopipra pipra, assembly GCF_036250125.1. Taxonomy (NCBI): domain Eukaryota; kingdom Metazoa; phylum Chordata; class Aves; order Passeriformes; family Pipridae; genus Pseudopipra; species Pseudopipra pipra. The sequence goes on from NW_026990892.1 coordinate 29,289, forward strand.
GGAGGAAGACAGCATCCTTGGGCTTTAGGAGACAGTAGCTTCTTATATTTACTTTAGATGAGAAAAAAATGTAATGGTCTAACCCTGAAAAAATTCAACCTTTCCCACCACCTGCTACCCTCCTACAGACCTGCATTAACACAGAATACACCAGGTTAACAATTTTCTACTAAATGGATTTGCAGCCTCCTAACATTTTTTCAGCCTTATGACAAGTGAAATTTCATTTTATTCACAGCAACTTGTTTTCTTAAATACCTGTCATTGATTGTCTCAGAAGCATCTCATGGGCTGTGAGGGCTCTGAAACCACTTCTCTGGAGAACTGCTTGTCAAGGGATTTTATGCCCTGGTCTTTTACACTACAATGTAAATCTTACAGTAAATCTAAAACAAACTTTGTATACAGGTGGACCTGCTTACTTCCGGAATTAATTACTTCCTACCTTGTCACGTCTTCACCATTTTTGATTTCCGAAACACTTATCATCCATAAGGGCTTTAGATGATTATTCCAAAATGCTTGCATTGCAGACGTGCTTGCTCTCCCAGGACAAAAAACAAAGCAACCCTCCCTCCTCAAACCCTACCACGCAGAATATTGCTCCCTACTAAGATCACTGGTTAAAAGCTATACTTCAAAATGGCAAATATAATAGACAGATTATGTCTGTTAAAAGCTCATATGAACTACAAAGTAGCAAGCAGTAAGTAAGATTTCTGTGCTGATACCTTAACAGTCTTAGACAAATGCTTTTCTCTGCCTAAGAAAGACTTCTGACTAAGGATGTCTCTGCAGGACTTTACTCAGAGGCAGCAAATCTCCTCTACTTTCACCCGCAGCTGAAACACAACAGACACGTTTGGGAAGAACTGAGCTCCTGGGAATGGTTTGCATGGCCATCAATCTCAGCCCTGCACCAACTCCTTGAGCAACTCCAAGAAAAAAACATCAAACAAACCAACAAAAAAAAATACCCTTCCTGTGCTCCTGTGCTATTGTCTGTATTTAATCTGTAAGATGAAGAAAATATTAACTTCTTATTAATGTAAAATGTCTGACAGTCTGTGAGAAGACCTGAACCACTACAGATGTTACTGCAGGCTGCTGAAAATCCATCACTGGCTGCCATCAATAAAGCAAAACTCCTCTGTGAGAAAAGCCAAAATAATTGTAACAATTAAAATATATATATCAATATAATTATGCTATATATACATGACTTTTTTTTGACTTTTATTTAAACTAAAGCAAATTGCAGTTATTCGATATCCAGATTTTGCTCAAGAAATCACAAAAACTTAATTTTATTGTTCATTCCCTTCCAAAGACACACTCATTTTGGAAAAAACAAATAAAACTGAGAATTTACTGAATAGTGAGCAAATCTCATCTCTTTGACATTTCAACTTATATGGTGGGACTAGTCTCTCTTCAGCTTTGAGGTCCTACGTGTCAGGTCTGGTTGAGCAGTTGCCAGTCAACCAGACATCCCCAGCATGTGGTGACCTCCAGCGAGGGTGTCGAACTGCCCATAATGGAGTAGCATGTGCCTCTGAGCAAGGCTCCTCTTAGGAGGTACAAGTTCCTAATGGCAGCTCCAGCTGGTGGCCCTTCTACCACAGGCAGGGTCCTGTAGGCAACTTCCAGGGGCAGACAGAGAGAGAAATACCTTCTCTCCCTATTAGAAGGCACTTACAACTTATGGCATGGAAGAGGAAAAAAGGAAATAAGTCTTGAAAACATAACTTTGAAGTGCAATCTTTCTTGAGATAAGTGCCTGGGTTTCTAGGTTTATTCAAACTACCCAGATCTCTTGGGTTTGTGGCAAATGAGCTGTGAAATTTCCAAGGCAATTGCCTGTTATGTGGTTATCACTATTACAGGGAGTGTAGGAAGCAATCCAGAGTTGTTTTTTTCTTGAATCCCTACATGGGTAGAAGTCCAGGAGACAGCTACTAGTTGGCGTAATGACTGCTATTAAAATAATAAAATAAAAAAAAATCTGTGTCCCTTTTTACTCTGCTCCTTCCAATTTTTTTCCCTCCCCCCTCAGTTTGGTGCCTTATGGTGACATTTGAACTCCTGTGCAGTGAGAGTAAATGTGCCCCTGCAATTTCGTAGTGCTGTACATCCACTTTGCACAAGCATAAATTATTTAACAGTGTTCGAGACAGCAGCAATCAGGTCAACACCATCACCCTCTCACAAAGATGGTGCTTTTTGCTCGTCTTGTTCACTTAATCTGAAAGGTCACTGCAACTGGAAGCATATGCTTATTCTTTTATATGGAAAATATAATACTACTTATTTCCTTCCTGAGAAGCCAGAAATGCTGGAACAACCATTTCTTTCACAGTATTACTACACTTCTGCTTCTAGTCCTGTCTGGAATCTAAAATTTCAAAAGGGCATATAATAATGGAAAAGTTACGATGAACATTTCTGGAAAGTAAAAAAGGGAAATATTGATTTGAGTTGTCTCTAAAAATAAAAATCATTATGTTTTTAAAATCAGTTCATCCAGATTGCCTGACTTTATGGTCCTAGGGGCCATCATTCAGAGCAATCGTTACGGCTTCCCAATCAGCTCTTTTGAAAGGATGTTTTTTTTTGTTTTTTGATCAGCTTTGACTTATCACTGCAAAATGACAAAGAAATAAATCTATATTAATGATATGTACCTATACAGTTAAGCCATCTTTTACTTTTAATTTAAGCTATCAGAGTTTTTTGACAGAGCTGTAAGCAGTTCCATAAATTCTGTGTTTCTTCAGTTCTTCCCTGCATAACTCCTCGGTTCCTTTGCCAGAACTGAAACCAAGCTCAGCTGCTAAGACAGCAATTGTACAGGTCTATGGAACAAAATTTCCTAGTGTGTGTCAAGAAACCGGTTTGAGTCATTAACAAGGTAAAAAATCAGAAACCCCAGACTTTATACCAGAACTGCAGTTCTGCAAACTACAAATTAAGTATCTGAAATCTTTTCTGCATAGTTTGAGCTTTACTTATTCTAGCTCTGAGTGTCCCATGGGGCATTCCTGGTTATTTTAAGAATTTCTGATGGGCAACAACCTTGGCATTGCCCTGATATCTACATTACTCAGAGATCAGGGGTCTCACTGTTTAAAAGCTCCTTGCTTCCATAAACATAGAAGTGATATTTGATGCATGTGATACCTGGAGACCAAGGGTGAAACTCTGAACTTGTGAGTCTTCATGGAGCTTTACTCTCACTGTTATCCATGTGATCAACAACATTCCTACGCAGGAGTGATAGGTGAAAGGAATGAAGGGCACGAGGAAAAGGCTTTATAAAGAAAAAAGCAAATAGGCCAAGTTTTGCTCTTGCGCATGGCTTCTAGCATGCCAGAAAAAAAAAGAAAGCATCTTCTCCAGACATACTCACTCTAGTGTAATGATGATAAATGAAAATATGTTCTATTTAGCATTTAATCTTTTTTTTTTTAAATTAAAAGCTTAAAAAGATAAGTTCTTTCAGACAAAGAAATAATTCCTCATTAAAGTGCAATAGATCTCTTGCCGTAGTACCCTAAGTATGCCTGCTGTATTCTTACAGAGCAGATTCCTCTCTCTTTTTCCCATTCAGCATTTTATTCTACAAGTTATGCTCTGAAAATGAGCATGAAATGAAGAGCTGGATGCTAGCTGGATGAAGGGCAATAGCAAAACTAGAGCAAGAAGCTCAGGCACCTACAGTGCATTGTAAGCAGGTTTTCTTTAACCTCTGGCAAGAGCTTGCAGAGCAAGTACCCAAATTCAGTCTAAAGAGGAGAGACAAAGTACTTAGCCACAAAATCAAAAAACACCAGACAGATCAGTACCTTGTAAAGATATTGTCAGCGTGACTAAGACTTTCTTTTTCCGTATTTAATTTTTTTTTAACCAATGGATGTTTGTATGGGATAAAGGATTTTCCCTTCATTGGAATTAAATAAAAAAATAAACCTCTCTTTATTCATTATTTTTACATTTCTCCTAATAAAGAGGTCATCCACAATTTCTTCTTTTATATTTTTCATCCAAAGAAAATCACTTACAAGCCACGGAAAAATGACCTTCGAGCTCCATAAATCAATATGACAGGTGATTCAATCAGCCACATGCCTTCTCTGATTTAAGCAGCTGCTGACTCTCATAGAGCATGCTGAGTGCAGGTCCCAGTGGCCCTGCGAGTGATGAAGAAAGCAGCAGGTTTGCACTTTTAAAACCACCGAAGCCTGGCTGAGGAAATCACTGACACAAGTGAAATAAAAGGGACTGAATATTTATTTTGCATGAGCTGCTGGCACTGCACACACCTCCACATTGCATTTTCTCACTCTGTATGCTCTGTCAGTATCTCTGGAGAAACTGCAACTTCAATGGGGATTTTGTTACTAGGAAGTGATACTCCAAGTCCATGCCTGCAATTTTACTGTACTTCCCAGGTATGCACTTCATGAACTTTAAGAGAGCAACAACAAAGGTAGGGGAAATACTGTTTAAACTCAAATGGGAGAAGCAGAACTGGACAGGCTGCTGAGTGCCAACAGGAGACCTTCACATGGTGTGTCAAATTCTCCTTAAATTCAGAGTGGCTCATTGTATCAGAATGACTCATTGTTAAATTTTTATGGCATTGCTTTGGATTTATTCAGATAGATATAATAAGACGGTTCAACAGAGTTCCTGGGGTCTAAGCCAGGATACAGTTTATGCCTACAACCAAAAATATGTACTTTATCTACTCTTGTAGTCCATATTTTTCTCCTCCCTTAAAATTTCTCACACTGCTAACTCCAAGTACCCTGTAAATTTGCACAGTTCAAAGTGCTTTACCAGGAGTAAAACCTGGCCCCTCAACAATACTCCTTCAGGACACCAAAGGAAGCACAAAGAAAAACTCAAGGCTTTCCTATGAATGCTGAAAAGTCCAGTCTTTGAAAGCAAGTTGCCAGTATGCTTCTAACTTCGCAACATCTAATTTGAATGAATATTTAACAAGCCTTGGGGATGGGAAGGTTTCTTATATTTACTTAGAATCAAGTCTCTGAGCCTCAATACTTTTTTTTTTTTTTTTTTAGTAAAGGACATTGTACAGATTAATTCACTGAAAGAAAATGAAAATGTGGAAGAAAACCCAGAAAATTGTCAGCTTTATTTTTATAAAGCCTGTAAAATTGACCTCTTTCTTGGGGAAAAAGCAGTGGGAAAGTTCTGAAATGTATGTGGAGTAATTCCTCCAGATCCTGGAACATAAGATCTGGCAGACTACCTCAGTTGAAAGATCCGTCTGTCCCAGCGTCCTATTTTAAAAATACAAATGGTGGAAACTCAAGGTAGAAGACCCATAAAATATAACAATTATTCATATAAACCATTTGTTACAAAGCAATTGTGATCACAATGACCTTCTAGCTACTGCCAAATTAGAGCTTCAGAGGGCATCTTCAGATTGCATCATGGTCCACTGTATTTGGGGATCACTAATAGGCCTACCCTTCATGTTAAATTGTATTTTAAAAATTGTTTACAGTTCTAGACTCTAATACGTCCTGCAGCAATGAGTTAATTATGGCAATACTGTCATAAGATTTGTGTAAGAAAAAAATCCAACATTTCTTCGCTTTCATCTAAAGCTTCTGAATCATAATTTCATTACAAGGTTTTTAGTTTAATACAGAAATATTAAGCTATGTAAGTGATTAAGGGATCCACCATTTGTTTTCTCTGCACCATACATGAATTCACAGACCTTCTTCTTCACA